>NW_021620156.1:97776-197441 GCF_004785775.1 Grammomys surdaster | reverse complement strand
GACTCAGGAGTCAGTATCTCCACAGGACAGGAGCAGACCAACTCTGTGTCTGCCCCAGCCCACAGGACCAGGCAGAGGAGGAAGGCAAAACTTCAGTAATTATTAATACTATTTGGCTGACACAACTTTCTACTCTCAACAAACATTAGGAAAAATATAACAGTCAAAATATAGTAAAGACATTTTGAAAGTTACATCATATATTCAATCCCCAAATATTGCCTAAAGTTTCATATGGTGAAAATATTAGGACAATAAAATTCAAGCTGGACACCTAACTTGACTAAAGGTAGATATGTAGTATTTGAATGTAAAACACTTATTCTACTCTATCATTCTGAATATTAAATCAATTTGGACAGATAATTAATAACTATATGTCTTAGCAATTGTAACTCACATCAAACCTGCCTCAGTTATATACATGGTAGGTGATTATAAATTTGTGTTTGAATTCTCCAGTATATATCCCTTTCATAATTATTTATGATGTATAGTGTCATGTAATTGAAACATTATTTGTAACTGTAACCTCCAAATAGTTTCAGCACTGTAATGTAGAGATGTGCCATATTATAAAAGATATTACAGAATGTAGAAACTTTACATATAATAGATAATGTGAAGAATTATGTTATATTCCACAAAAGAAAAAAAAAATGTTCAGTGTTTCTTTTTTTTTAATCTTTTTTCTTTTTATTTAGTTACACTCCAGATTTTATTCCCCTCCTGGTCCACTATACCCACCGTTCCACATCCCACACCTCCTCCCTAACCCAAGTCTTCATGAGGATGTCTCCACCACCCACCCCTTACCCAACCAGACTTCTAAATTCCCTGGGCCTCCAGTCTCTTGAGGGTTAGGAGTATCTTCTCTGACTGAACTGAGACCCAGTAGTCCTCTGTTGTATATGTGTTTGAGGCCTCATATTAGCTGGTAGATGCTGCCTGGTTGGAGGTCCAGTGTTTGAGAGATCTCTGGGTCCAAGTTAACTGAGACTACTGGTCCTCTTACAGGGTCACCCTCCTGCTCATCTTCTTATAGTTTTTCTCTGATTCAACCACAGGCATCAGCAGCTTCTGTCCATTGGTTGGGTGCAAATATCTGCATCTGAATTTTCCAGGTTCTTGTTGGGTCTTTTGGAGGTCAGTCATGATAGGTCCCTTTTTTGGAGGGCTCCATAGCCTTAGTAATAGTGTCAGGCCTTGAGGCCTCCCCTTTAGCTGGATCCCACTTTGGGTCTATTGCTGGACCTTCTTTTCCTCAGGATCCTCCCCATTTCCATCCCTGAAGTTCTTTCTTACAGGAACAATTATGCGTCAGAATTTTGACTGTGGGATGGCATCTCCATTCCTCACTTGATGCCTTAGTTGAGTCTTGAGTTTTATTAATTCCAAAGATTTAAAATATGTATAAATTTATTCCAAAATCCTATACAATATATTTTATCACATTCTTGCCTGGAAAAAGATACCAGAAGTATTTCATCTTTTTGCTTCCTTAACATTTTGTTTTCTCCTTAAAAATTTTTACTCCAATTTGGGCTACCCAAATATGCTTAAATATGAGGTCTGTAACATAGAAATCTCTACCTTCACATAATCACAATATTAAAGAATGTTAATCCTTCCTTTCTGACCAAAAAAATAAATTATAAAATCTTCCCAAGTGATAGTGTAACTTCATGACAATCTTACTTTCATGATGATAATCCATAAGACCTGAGCTTGCACCAATTATATGAGTGATGTCACATTCATGAATTTATATATAGAATTTTCATGGTGTGTCTGGATATCACTGTTTATATACAGTCTTCTGAGGCTTCTGACTCTTGTGACATTTCTACACTCTCTTCATTAAATACCACTTTTTTATGATATATGTGTATGTAGGTAAGTATATATGTATGTATTCATACATATTACCAAGTATGTTTGTGATCGTATCATGTGTCTGTACAATAATAGCAGTTTACTTGCAAAGACTAAATATTACAAGGGTTCTATTTAATAACTGTACAGCAATATACAGCAAAGAAATGACAATTTGATTTCCTACTATAAATATAGTAATACTATCTGTTATAAGGTGAGGTATTAATTCATCATTAATGAGGTAAAATGAAAGTCTGGTGATTGATGAACAATTTTCAAAATATAAAATTATTTGGGAATAGGGATGTTATAATACAAAAATATGGATGGATATATATTTTTTAACCATAAAATTTATAAAATTATTAGATGACAGTATTTCAAAATTGCTATCTAAAGTCCTTCAACAATTCTAATAATTTTCTGTGCGTATGAAAACAGATGCCATCCACAAATGTTATGAACACATTTTATTGTGTACTTACTGAAAATGTACTAATGTAGTAATCCACTAAACTCTAGCATAGAATGAACACAATTTAAAAACACAAGGAATTTTCAAACTTACATATGGAAGAAGCATTTTTCAAACACATGTGGAAAAATAATTTCTCTGATATAGATTTTATCTGCCTAAATCATAAATGACATATAATTTTGAAATTATGTTTGTCCCAAGGAAAGATTTATCCAAAGTAACTTTGTATTCTAGTTACTTCCAAATTTTATACATTAGTTTCATAAAGTGCAGAGAAATTTTGCAAGTAAATAGATTAAATACATTAGGCTAGTTCAATTAAAATCTTTTGAAGAAGATGGATTTTTAGAGATGTTACTAGAACTTGATGGCTATATAAAAGGAAACATTCCATTTCTTTAGAATTGTAAACCTTGAAATTCAACCTATTTCCCCACTGAATCTGTCCCCAACTACACATACACTATAAGTACTGAACAGACTCACTGGTTATTAAAATATAAAATGAAGTGCTAGAGATATGGAGCATATTAAGTTGGGAATGAAATTTAGGGAAGGAAAGAAGTCAGACGGTTGGAAAGAAAGAAGGATTGGTTTAAAACCTATTATATTTGAACACAAGTACTGAAAGAAATACATATGAAGAAGGTGTGCTCTATAAATAGGGAAATATTCACAACAGATTACTTATTACTCTGTCCCCGAGAAAAATAAAGTAAGTGACATCAACGACATTCCATGAAGTTAGAAATATCTCAGAAAAAGAAATGATTACCTCAGCCTGAAATAATGTTCTCACAATGACCTACATTTCTGACCAGATATGGATCAGTGTGTTAAGTGTCCAGAGACTCATTATGCAAATACTGATAAGAACCACTGCTTCCCGAAAACTGTCAGCTTTCTGGACTATGAAGACCCCTTAGGGCTGGCTCTCACAAGTATCGCTCTATGCTTATCTGCGCTAACAGCTTTTGTGATTGGTGTCTTTGTGAAACACAGAGACACTCCCATTGTCAAGGCCAATAATCGAGCTCTCAGTTACATTTTGCTTGTCACACTCACATTCTGTTTCCTCTGCTCTTTGAACTTCATTGGTCAGCCAAACACAGCCACATGCATACTGCAACAGACTACATTTGGAGTTGCATTCACTATGGCTCTTGCCACTGTCTTGGCCAAAGTGGTTACTGTGATCACTGCATTCAAGGCCACTTTTCCAGGGAGAATGATAAGGTGGCTAATGATATCAAGGGCACCAAACTACATTATTCCTATCTGCACACTGATCCAAATTGCTCTTTGTGGAATCTGGATGGCAACCTCTCCTCCATTCATTGACCAAGATGCTCATACTGAACATGGACACATCATCATTTTTTGCAACAAGGGCTCAGCTTTTGCCTTCCATTGTGTCCTGGGATACCTCTGTGTCCTGGCACTAGGGAGTTATGCCATGGCATTCTTGTCTAGAAATCTGCCTGATACATTCAATGAATCCAAATTCTTGTCATTCAGTATGCTGGTGTTCTTCTGTGTCTGGGTCACCTTTCTTCCAGTCTACCACAGCACTAAGGGTAAAATAATGGTGGCTATGGAAGTATTCTCTATCTTGGCTTCCAGTGCAGCACTTCTTGGTTTCATATTTGCTACTAAATGTTACATTATCTTGTTGAGACCAGAAAAGAACTCATTTAAATATATCAGAGATAAAACACATTCTAGAAGAAATAAATCTGCTAAAACATAGTTTCAAAAATACATTTAGCTTCTATGCTATTTCATAAAATGTTTTATTTCATTTCTTATATTATTCTAAACATTTATTAGACAATTATGATAGGGATTCAATTGTGTCCTGTGTTATTTCTTTATCCAATTGTTTTATGATATTATATTATCAGAGCCATTTATTTCATTTTTTTCTGTCTGAATACCACATATGCTAGCCAATGACTCGACTGTGCTGACTCTAAGAATTGGTGGCATGATACCTGGATCTATTTAAATTTTGTTATCTTTCTTTAATATAAACTCTTCGTTTTTCCTTTCATTTTATTAATTTGCTTATAAATTTGAGGTATATTCTTTCCTTTGTCTGAATTAGTAACATATTAATTGGGAAAATTGCTTAATACCCATTAATAAAACATAATTAAATTTGCAATTTAAGTAGTTTAAAATTTTATTAAATATTCAATGTGTAATACCAAAGACGTGAAAATGATTAACTTGGTATTTCTAAACATCTCAAGAGATTTAGTTAATTTATAATTCTTTGTATGGTTTTATGTACTGGTAAGAAAAATACCATATTTGACTTAAATGTAATAATTTTAAATGTAATTGAAATTTAGTACTTTTCATACAGTATGCATAGTAATTTAGTATTTAGAATTATATGGAAATGTATTTTATTACACAAACTGAAATGAGTCAACCAGAGCAATGATGTTAGTCAGAAATACGCACAACCCAAATTGATAGTATAGCAAATGGAGTCACATGTCCAGGTCTTTGCAAAGTAGCTGACTATCCCAAATTCCATTTTAATTTAGTTCATACATCATTTATATAGTCATCTGCTCAGTGGTGCCTCAAATGCTCTGAATTTAAGTATTGGTGGCATCACTCATGTGTCATACTGAGTATATTTATACTTCTTGATATAAATACTTCTGTCAATGATAAAAGCTCATGAGACATTAAGTATACCCAGAGAACTACAGACAACTAAGAGATGCCCATAAAGCCAAAAATGGTCATTAATATATCTAATGTCCCTGTGGAAAACACATTCTGCTAAACAAAATAAATAGAAATAAATAATTTTATTTATTACTATTCTTATTACCACCTGTGTACCATTCATTTCAGTTTATCTTGATAATTTCATTTGGCATATTTAGTTAACTATGGTTTCTTTCATTTTGGCTTGATTGTTTAGATAGCAATGTTGAGCTACTAAGATATAAAAAGTATGATTTAGGAAGTTGACTCTAGTGGTCCTTGCATACATTCCAGCAGATAATACACAGGGTAAATATTTGGGTAGACTAACTCAAGGCCCTGAATCTGGTTAGGACTGATTGGTAGTTGAGCCAAAGCCTCACCATCATGGTGACCTCAGCAGCACTTTCCTGGCTGAATCACCCAATACTGAAGCCAGCAACTGACCAAAACTGCACTCCTACTTTCATACCTAAAGGACTGTCTCACCCAGAATACCTGAAAAGAAAACCAATTTTACTTTGCTGCCTAGGCAATAGGCATGGTCTTCTCTCTCAACTTGTGTATCCAGTGATGAGCAGGGAGAGCTCTCTTGCCCTCATGACCTCAGGCCTGTGCCCTGGCCTTCCATAGGAGATGAGAAATAAGGTACATTTGGACATCTTTCCATTATCCACATTACTGCAAGCAGACAAGTTTCTAGGCCATCTCTCCTATGTGCACATCCACAGAGCCAACTTACCCTTGCCCTAACCAAAACATTGTTTCTATTGTGCTGGTTAGGTGAGGTGCAGGGCCTAAATCCTGAGCTCTAAAGACTGAGATGCAGGACTCTTTATACTGCTCTCATGAGTGAATCACTTGTTTGCCAGTTTTCTGAACTTAGTGAATGTATTTTCTTATCTTTATTTATTTATTTGTTTGTTTATTTTTGTTTCAGTTAAAACTGTGTTTTTATGTTAGTTACTTAATTACTGATTTGAAGAAATATAGCATAATCTATGATTTTTTAAAATTAGGGTTATTTCCTCTTTCCATTCAATATTTTTCATTGAGTAAGTTATTTAATCTTTACATCCTGACTGCAGAATCCTCCTCATCTCTTCTCACAGTTCCTCCCTCTCACTTCCTCTCCTCTACTGACTCCTTCTTCCCTTCTCCCCAGGAAAGAAGAGGCCAACCATGAATATCAACAAGCTTTGGAATATCCTGTTTCAGTTTGCTTAGTAACATCTTTATCTATTGAGGCTAAAGAAAGCAGCCAAATTAGGGGAATGTAATCCAATCGCAGGCAATGTATATGAATCTTCCTTTTTAATAGTGTTAATTCCCATCACAATTACAAAGGAATTGGTAAAAAAAAAAAAACACTGTTTATATCTCAGAGATTCCTCACTTCCTCTTCTTATCCTGTCTTTGTAATTTTACAATGTATGTTAACTGTTTTGCATTCTCTGCAGTCCTCAACCATAATGGTGAGCAGTAAACATTACTTGTTTAAGGTGTCTGTTCTGTAAATTGCTCTTTCAATTTTTTTTGGTTCAATGTTATTTATTTTATCAAAATAGGACAGAATAGAATGGAACATATGGGAAGACATATAATGAAAGCCATGGAAGTATTCTGTCAATTGAGGTCCTGATTTTAAAAGTTTTGGAAGTTGTGTTACATTCTTAGAACCATATAAGCATCAAGGGAGAGTTATCTCTACACACTTGTTCTCTGGTGGCTTGTACATCCACATACAAAAACATTATAGATAATTTCACAGAAAGAAATTTCATTGTGATTCAGTCATAGACTTTGTGCCAAGACTTTGAACCTTTTGACTCAGCAACTGCACAAATACCCACCAGTACCAATCAGAGAATTAGAACGTTTTCTAAGTTTTCTTTCTTTCCTTAAAGATATGGTCACTGCTTCTTAGGCATTCACAAGATCTCTGACATGCATATAAGCCTCATACAAGAAGACAACATAATGTTTTTCTTCAGGGATTTCACTCTCAAAGATATTCAAAGAATTACATAAAGCCTGTATTTGCCATTGCCCATTTTCTTTCAGTACTTTTCTGCTTTGGATCCTATAGAGAATTTTAAGGATTCTGAATGGAATCCTACTTCCTGCCAGTGATTTGTACTCTCTTCTCCTAAATTTTGTTTGTGATTCTAAAATACTTTACTTGTTTCCTAGTAGAGTCGTCTAAAGGATCTTATATGGCCCAAAGTCCCAAATAGAGAGTTTTACCCACTCCTAACTGTCCAAGAATTACTGTGTTAGTGTCCATGATTTTTCTTCTTCTCACCATACTCTGATGTATTTATCGGATATCCAGCTTATCAGACTTCTGACAATCTGCAACTCTTTTTCAAATCCTCAAATTTCCAAACCCTTTAATGTTGTACCTTATGTGCTGTGAACTGCAAAATATCTCAAGATTTAAACACAGACCATCAGTGTCAATTCTGAAAACTCATATCAACAGCCACAGTTCCAATTTTGATGAAATCAAGAACTGGTTAAAAGTTTTTTATTTCATCTTAGTAGGTATGACTACATCAACTAAATAAATAAGAACACATTGAGACTAGGCTGTTGGAATAAAAGAATATGTATCACTCCTAATGACCTTAATAATTAGAGAGGCGTTGTGGATTACATGATAAAAGTACACAAAAATGTTAAAGCAGTATCAATAACTTCCTATCCATGTACTACTTATCCAATTATAGGAATACTTACTTATTCATGTTCATTGCTATGATATTTTTATCAATAGAGCTAGCAATTATGCCCAGAGCATATATCCAAAAATGTAAATTAACAAATAAACAATTAATGAAGAGGCAGCAAAACTATTATATATTTACACGCTCATTTTTTTTCAAGTGATAAAAAGGTATTTAGGAATCTCATCCTCAGGATTCCATATGCCAGCTTAAATCTTAGCTCGCTTTCCTGGAGGTCATTCCAGCCACACAGACACCATGTAATATCCTTCTCTCTGATGAACAACTTCCCTTAAATTACACACAATAGGCCTAAAATATACTGTATCACCTGCAATCCATATTTTGCTCCATGACTTTGGCAGAAGACCTCTGCATTCTAAAAGGCCACACTGGATATAAGAATACCAGAGGCAAAGTTGGCACTCAAATCCCCAGAGATTATTTGGGTTTAAAAAACCCCAGTGGAAACATACTACTGGACTTTAAGACTTGTTAATTATAGGACAGTCAGGCCAGAAAACAAGAAAAGAAACAGAAAACAAGGGAAAACATAAAGAAATAATGAATGAAAGAAAAGTAAACCACCATTAATCATCACCTAAAACTATAGTAACACTAAACTCAGATGGTTAGAGACCTGTTACAAGGAAAAATTAACACTATTTTAGGCATTATTTCACCAAGTACCTATCTATTCTATTACAGCAAGCAATGGATATAACAAAACAGCTAGTGAATAATAAAATGAACTTGAATTCAACTGTGTGCAGATAATAGAGGCTACTAAAGATGAAATGAATTGCCAAGGACCAGTCTTGACATGAGATAATGTCCCTAAGAAGAGGTGAATTGGTTCAATTTAAAAATGATTTGAACCCAATAATAAAGATGATAGCTCTGTCTACTGTTCAAAGTAGTTCTCTAGATAGCCTATCTCTTACAGATCAAAGCCCAATAACTTATTTGCATAAGCTACTTCCTTAGGAATTACATGAAAGTTCACTAATTTTTCCTAGGTTCCCTTTTGATTTTCCCAGTAATCAATGTTGTGAACTTGGCACCTTGACTCTAAGAAAAAAAAATAGCAAGTACAGTTTTTTAACATTGCAATGGCTATGTGGTTTGCTGGGTCAGCACTTAGGGATGCCAAGTTTAGATGTAAAGTTAGTTGAATGTGAGAATGTCCAACTACTTCACTGGTTGAGCTTGGATGTCCTGGAACTTACACTGTAGACATACCTTGAACTCAGAGATCTATGTGGCTCTATCTCCTGAATACTGTAATTAAAGGTGTAAACAACCCTGTGTAGACCTAAAAGTTTCTACATCTAAAACATTCTCTGTCCAAAGCTGGCCTTGAACTCGGAAATCTTCCTGCCTTTTAAAACATAAACAATAAGCTTAGCTGGGTGGGATTTTGCCTTGAGATGACCACTCCCTTATTTGCCACTTTCTCTTTATTATTTGAAATATGAGACTTATTTTTAACAATTCTTTAGCCTTAACTTGCTTATTAGTACAGCTCACTCTTTTTTCTATTCTTTGAAGACCCTGACATAATTCAGATTACATCATTATATTTTGCATAGTTGAGAAATTCTTTAATGAACAGTTCTTATACTTCTTTAGGTATTCTTAAACTCATGTTCTCAGAGTTGTTTCCCATAGCCTTACAGACTGTCCTGAAAGACACATCATTTCCGTTTTGCTGAGAAACATCAGATAAATGCTGGCTTCTCAGAATTGTGCTGTTTCTGATTATCATGGACACATTAACCTTGGCTGGGAGAATGTCCCTCAAAATTTTGGCAGATTAAACATTCCATGAAGGAAGAAAATGAACAAAAATGTTCATATTACTATGCAAACAAGCCTTATGCCTATACCAATATCAGCACTTGAGATGAACCACATCTTCCTGATCATGTCTCTGAGCTAAAAACCATGTCAAACTCTGCCTTCTTCAGCCATACTAGACCTGCCAATAAAAGAAATCTATGAAAAAGTCATCCATAAAAGTACAAACAGGTGAAGGGAAATGAATAAAGCAGTTGAAGAACAGAAAATGGAAATAGGAGCACTAAAGAAACCACAAATTAAGGAAATGTTGGTGATAAAACAATTTATATTTGTTAACAGAATATTCAGATGAAATATGACCAACAAAATACATTAAATAGAAAGATAATCTCAAGTGTAGAATATATAAGAGAAGAAATTGAAACACAGGTCAAAGAAGATGTTAAACACGCAAAGTAACTGAAAAAAAATCAAATATTTCTGGAAAACTATGAAAACACAAAACCTATAAATGATAGAAATCCAAGAAAAGAACACACATAGTTTTAGGGAACAGAAAATGTTTTCAAAAAAACTGTAAAACAAAATTTTTCTGTCCTAAAGGAAAAGATGACTTTGAAATTACATGAAGACTATAAAACATCAAATACACTGCAATAGAAAAGAATTCTCACCTGCACACAATAATCAAAACAAAAATGTACAGAACAAAGTAAATTTTAAAAGTTGCAAAGGAAAAAGAACAGATATTATATAAGTGCAGACCTATTAGAATTACTTCTGAATTCCCATGAGTGGTTCTAAAATCAAATGGGTATGGAGAAGTGTCTGGCAAACTGTAAGAGACCAGAGATGCCATCCTACACTTTTATACCCAACAATACTTTCGATCACCACAGTTGGAGAAAACAAGCTATTCCATGAAAAAAAAATTAAACAGTATTTTTCTAGAAATCCTACCCTACAACAGAAATTAGAAGGAAACTGTGAATCAAAAAGTTTAACTACATACAAGAAAACAGAGGAAATTAGTAATGTTAAACAAGCAAATTCAAAATCAGTGAAATACACACACACACACACACACACACAATCACCACCAACATCAAGGTCAAGGTAATTAACAATCATTAAACATTAATATATCTCAACATTAATTGGGTCAATTTCCCAAATGAAAATGCACAGCTTAACATAATGGATACAAAATCAGTATGTACCATTCTGCTGTATACAAGAAATACTTCTAAACATCATAGAGAGACATACTTTTGAGCAAATTGCTCAATAACTTTACCAGAAAATGAAACTAAGAAACAAGTTTGTGTAGGCTTTCAAATTCTTGAGGAAATAGACATTCAACCAAAATTAATCAAAAGAGATTGAAAGAACACATCATGTTTTTCAAATGTAATATCCACTAATATGGCTTATGAATTATAAATATCTATGCATCAAATACAAGGAAAACTACATTCAATGACACATCAAACTTCTTACATTGATAATGAGAGATTTGAACACGCCCCACTCACTAACGGACATATAGAAATTAAAAAAAGAAAGAATGGAGATAACAAACAATATGATTCAAATAATCTATAGGTTTATCATCAGATCATTTCACTAAAATTGAAATGAACACAACTTAACTTCAGTACCTCATAGAATCTTCTCCAAAATTGACCATATAACTGTTAACAAAGCAAGTCTCAATGAATAGAAGAAAATTGAAATAATTTCTTGTGCGTTACCAGGCAACCATGCATTAAAGCTTGACTTAAACAAAATGAGAAACAACAGAAAGGCAGAAAACCTATGGAAATAAAGAACTCTCTACTCAATGATCACTGTGTCAAGCAATAAATAAAGAAATCATGAATGTTCTAGAATAACTCAAACATATAGCATACAATGAAAACAGTACTAAGAGGAAAGTTTATAGCAGTAGTTGCTATAAAATTAAGTAAAATCAATAGAGAAATATTAAAATTAACAAAATCAGAAATGAAACTCATGACATAACAAAAGATACCAGGAAAACCCAGAGCCTTTATGTATTACATTAAAATCCTCTATTCCATAAAGTTTGGGAATCTCAAAATATGGACAATTATCTTGATAGATAACATTTATCAAATTTAAATCAATATTAGATAAAAAACAATCTAAAAAGACAAGTATGTCTAAGAAAATAGTCGTTAAAAGTCTCAAAACCATGAAAAGTACTAGAACATATGGTTTTAGCCAGAATGCTACCTACCAGTCTTTGAAGGAAGACCCAATAAAAATATTCTACAAATTATTCTGTAAAATTGAAACAGAGGGATCATTGCCAAACTCATTCTATATGTTCACAGTTAACCTAACACCTAAACTACACAAAGGTTTGAGAAAAACAGAGAATATCAGACCCATTTACTTCATGAGTATTGATGCAAAACTACTCAATAAAATACTGACAAACAGAAGTCAGAGCATATCAAAAAGATCATCTATCATGATAAAGTAGATTTCCTCATACTGGAGATGCAGAGATGATTCAAAATATATGTTAATATTCTTGGAGACATCAGGAATACAAGACAGACACTTAATCATAGTTAAGACAACATACAAACATCAAGTTAAGTGGAGAAAAACTTAAAGTGACTCCATCAAAATTAGGCTGAGGAGAAGGCTTTTCTTTCTAGATGTATTCAATATAGTATTGAAGATGTAGCTAGAGCAGTAAGATGAATGGAATACAAACTGAAAATAAGTGAAGTCATAATATGGAAAGTTGCAGACCATATGATAGTATCATAAACAAACCCAAAAATTATACCATAGTATTCCTAAATTTGATAAATGCCTGAAGCAAAATGGATAGATACAAATTTATCTCAAAATGTGAGTAGTCCTCCAATATTCAAATAATAAGTGGGCTAAGAAAAATATGAATGAACTGTACTCTACACAATAGCCACAAATTATATTAAATATCTTGGTGTAACTTTATACAATCAAGTAAATGAAGGGTCTGACAAGAACTACAAGTCTTTGGAGAAAGAAACCAAACATATCAGAAGAAGAAGATATCTTTCACACTCATGGATAAATATGATTAATATAGAAAATTGACCATAATGTCAGAGACAATATATAAATTCAACACAATTCCATCCAAATTCCAACACAATTATTTACAGACATTGGAAGAACAATCCTCAGTTTCATTTGTAAAAAAAAAAAAAACAAACAAACAAACAAAAAAAGAAGATATTTAAAACTATTCTGTAAAATTAAAGAATATCTCTGATTTTGAGCAATATTTTTAAAACCTGCATGGTATATGCATTAAACCAGACAGATTTATCAGCAGAATCAAATAAAAGCACTAGAATTAAACCCACAGACCTGTAACCACTTGATATTCAACAAAAAGCAAAGACATGCAATCAGGGGGAAAAAGCATCTTCAGCAAATGGTGTTCATCTACCTGGATGTCTGCACGTAGACGAATGATAATTGATTCATATCTAACCCCTGTATAATACTCATGAAAAAGTAGATCAAAGCCCTCAACATTAAACAGGTTCCTCAAATCTAATTGAAGGAATAGTGAGGAATAGCTGTAAATGCATTAGTACATAAGACAACTTCCTCTGCACAACATCAAGTGCTCAGGAACAATGATTAACATTTAAAAATAGGACTTTGTGAAACTGAAAAGTTGCTATAATGCAAAGGACACAGTCAAAAAGATAAAATTACAGCCTACAGTATGGAAAATATTTTCAAAAACTTCACATCTGACAGAGGTTTTACATCCAAAACTTATAAAGAACTAAAGAAAGTGGACATTAAAAGACCACATAACCCAGTCAAAATACTGTAGTTTAGAAAACACTGCAAAAGTATATCAGCCTATATTTTAAGACTTTGTTAATTCAGGTTGCATGTCAAGAAATGTCTAAAAATGGAAGTAGAATCATTAAATATAGCCCAAAGGAAGACAACCCTGGAGATAGAAAGCTAGAAAAGAGAACAAGAGTCACAGATGCAAACATCAAGAACAGAATATAAGAGAAAGAAAAGAGAATCTCAGTGGCAAAAGATACAAGACATAGACACAACAGTCAAGAAAACTACAAAATTCTCCTATCTCAAAAGGTTCAAGTAATCCTGGACACAATGAAAAGCCCCAACCTCAGAATAATAGGTTTAAAAAGAAGGTAAAGATTCGCAATTCAATTGGCCAGCAAACATCTTCAACAAAATTATAGAAGAAAACTTTACTAACCTAAAGAAAGAAATGCCTATAAAAATACAAGAAGTCTACAGAACATCAAAAAGATGGGACCAGAAGAGAATTTCCTCTTATCATGTAGTAATTAAAACACCAAGTGTACAGAACAAAGAAAAAATATTAAATTAGTAAGGGAAAAAAGGTCAAGTAGATATACAGGTAAGCTTATTAGAATTACACCAGACTTCTATACAGAGACTATAAAGGCCAGAAGAGCCTGGGTAGGTGTCAAACAAACCCTAAGAGATCAGAGATCAAAAATGCCAGCCCAGGCAAAACTTTCAAATACCATAGATGGAGAAACCAATATATTCCAAGACAAAACAAAATTTAAACAACACCTTACTACAAATCCAGCACTACAAAAGATAATAGAAGGAAAAGTCCAACACAAGAAGGGACACCATACCCAAGATAAAGCAGGAAATTAATCTTTTCACAGAAAACCCCAAAAGAGAGAAACACACAAATGTAATTCCAACTCTAGCAACAAAAGTAACAGGAAGCAACAATCATTGATCCCTATTATCTCTTAACATCATTGGATTCAATTCTTCAATTAAAAGACACAGGCTAAGAGACTGGATACTTAAACAGTATCCAGGATTTTGCTGCATATAGGAAACACACCTCTGAGTGAAAGATAGCCAATTCCACAAAGTAAAAGTTTTTCCAAGAAATGGCCCAAGAAACAAGCTGAAGTAGCCATCCTAATATTCAACAAAATAGACATTTAACTAAAAGTTATTTTAAAATATGGGGTTGGTCACTACATTCATATTAAAGGAAAAATCTACCAGGAAGAACTCTCAGTTCTGAACATCTATGCCCCAAATGCAAGAACATTCACTTTTGTGAAACCAACCAACCAACCAACCAACCAACCAACCAAACAAACAAACACCACAGCTACTAAATCTCAAAACACACATTGAACCTCACATAATAATAGTAGGAGATTTCAACACCCCATTCCCACCAATAGACAGATCAAGGAAACAGAAACTAAATGGAGACACCATGAAACTAAAAGAAGTTATGAACCAAATAGATTTGACAGATATCTACAGAACATTTCTCCCCAGTAAAAGAATATACCTTCTTCTCAGCACCTCATGGTACTTATTGAAAAATCAACCATATAGTTGGACACAAAATAAACTTCAACAGATATAAGAACATTGAATTAATGTCATGTTTTCTATCAGAAAACAATGGACTAAGCCTGGTCTTCAGTAGCAAGAAAAAGAAAAGAAATATTACATGACCATGGAAGCTGAACAACTACTGAATGATAACTTAGTCAGAGAAGAAATAAAGAAAGAAATTAAAGACTTTTTAGAATTCATTGAAAATGAAGGCTCAACATCCCCAAACTTATAGAACACAATAAAAACAGTGCTGAGAGGACAACTCATAGCTCTGAGTGCCTCAAAAAGAAACTATTGAGAGCATACACAACAGTTTAACAGTTCAACTGATAGGTCTAGAACAAAAAGATGCAAATACCTCCAAGAGGAATAGAAGGCAAGAAATAATCAAACTCAGGGTTGAATTCAGTCAAGTAGAATCAAAAAGAACTGTATGAAAAATCAACAAAAGTAGGAGATAGTTCTTTGAGAAAATCAACAAGATAGATAAACCTTTAGCCAGACTAACCAGAGGGCACAGAGACAGTATCCAAATTAACAAAATCAGAATGAAAAGGGAGACATAACAAAGAAAACAGTAAAATTAAAAAAAATCATATCCTACTACAAAAGTCTATTTTCAACAAAACTAAAATCCTGGATGAAATGAATGAATTTCTAGACAGATACCAGGTACCAAATTTAAATCGGGATCAGATAAGACATCAAAACAGCCTCATAACCCCAAAGGAAATAGAAGCAGTCATTAAAAAAAATCTCTCAACCAAGTAAAGCCCAGGACCAGATGTTTTCAGTGCAGAATTCCATCAGACCTTCAAAGAAAACCTAATACGAGTACCTTTCAAACTATTCCACAAAACAGAAACAGAAGGAACACTACACAATTCTTTCTATGAAGCCACAGTTACAATGATACCTAAACCACAAAGAGACCCAACAAAGAAAGAGAATTACAGACATTTCCCTAATGATTATAAATGCAAAAATACTCAAACTGAATCTAAGAACACATCAACATGGTCATCCATCATGCTCAAGTAGGCTTTATCCCAGAGGTGCAAGAATGGTTCACTATACAGAAATCCATCAATGTAATACAATATACAAACAAACTCAAAAAACACATAATCACCTCGTTAGATGTGGAAAAACCCTTTGACAAAAACCATTGTTTCATGTTAAAAGTATTTGAGAGGTCATGAATTCAATGTGCATACCTAAATATAGTAAAAGTAGTATACAGCGAACCAATAGCCATCATCAAACTAAATGGCGAGAAACTCAAAGCAATTCCATTAAAATTAGGGACTATACAAAGCTGCTGACTCTCTCCATACCTATTCAATATAGTACTCAAAATTCTAGCTGGAGCAATTAGACAACAAAAAGAGATCAAAGGGATACATATTGGGAAGGAGGACATCAAATAAACATTACTTGCAATTGATATGATAGTATACATAAGTGACCACAAAACTTCTACCTACAGCTCATAAACAGTTTCAGTAAACTTTTTGAATATAAAATTAACTCAAACAGATCAGTAACCTTTCTCTATTCAAAGTATTAAAAGGATGAGAAAAAAAGTAGCGAAATTGCACCCTTTACAATAGTCACAAATAATATAAAATACCTTGGTGTGACTGTAACCAAGGAAGTAAAAGATCTTTATGACAAGAGCTTCAAGTCCCTGAAGAAAGTAATCAAAAAGGATCTCAGAAGATGGAAAGAACTCCCATGCTAGTGGATTATAAGGATTAATATAGTAAAAATAGCCATCTTGCCTGAGTCAATCTACATATTCAATGCAATCCCCATCAAAATCCCAAATAAATTCTTCATAGACTTAGAAAGAGCAATTCTCAAATTCATTTGGGATAACAAAACAAAACAGTATATCAAATACTATTCTCAACAAGAATAAAACTTCTGAGGGTATCAACATAACTGACGTCAAGCTATACTATAGAGCAAAAGTCACAAGAACTGCATTGTTTTGTTAGAGAAACAGGCACATAGATCAATGGAATAGAATAGAAGTTGCAGAAATAAACCCAAACACCTATAGTCACTTAATCTTTGACAAAGATACTAAAACCATTCAGTGGAAAAATACAGTATTTTCAAAAAACGGTGCTGGTTCAACTTGTGGTCTAATTGTAGAAGAATGCAAATTGATCCATACCTATCTCCTTGAACAAAGTCCATGTTGATCAAGAACCTTCCCGTAAAAACACATACCCTGAATCTATTTAAAGAGAAAGTGGAGAATAGCCTCGAATACTTAGGCATATGGGAAAACTTCCTGCACAGAATAGTAATGTATTATGCTTTAAGAGCAACATTCGACAAATGAGACTTTATAAAATTGCAAAGCTTCTGTAAAGCAAGGGACACTATCAATAGGACAAAACATCAACTCACAAATTGGCAAAAGATATTTCCCAACCCTATATCCACTTGAGGGTTAATATCCAAAATATACAAAGAACTAAAGCAGGCAGAATCCATAGAACATAATAAACCTATTAAAAAGTGGAATACAAAGCTGATTACAGAATTCTCATCCAAGGAATCTCTAATTGCTGAGAAACAATTAAAGAAATGGTCAAAATCCATAGTCATCAGGGAAATACAAATCAAAATGATCCTGAGACTCCACCTTACACCACTCAGAATGGCTAAGATAAAAAACACAGGTGACAGCAGATGCTCATGAGGATGTGGAGAAACAGGAACAGTCCTCCATTGTTGGTGGGATTGCAAGGTGGTACAACCACTCTGGGAATCAGTCTGGCAGTTCCTGAGAAAAGTGGACATAGTATAACCTATGGACCCAGCTACACCACTCCTGGGCATACATCCAAAAGATGCTCCAACATATAGCAAGGACACATGCGCCAATATGTTCATAGCAGCCTTATTTATAACAGCCAGAAGCTGGAAAGAACCCAGATGACCTTCAACAGAAGAATGGATACAGAAAATGCGGTATATATATACAATGGAGTACTAGGCAATGATTAAATACCATGACCTTATGAAATTTGCAGGGAAACAGATGGAACTAAAACATATCCTGAATGAGGTAACCCAGACACAAAAGAATTTATATGTTATTTACTCATTAATAAGTGAATAACAATCCAAAAGCCCACAATGCATATGATATAAGGTATAGACCATACAGAATGTAGAAGGAAGAACAGGAAGTGGAGGATTCAGTTCTGCATTGAGGGGGGAACAAGAAAGTTATGTTAGATGGAAGAAGAGGTCGACAAGGGAGAAGAGAAAGGAGGAGGAAATAATGGTGGCAGTATCAAAATCTGTAGGAGAGGCAAGAGATGTACAGAGGGTCAGAAATTTGAATAAAAGTAGGAAGTGAATGGGGAGGATGAGGAACTGGGAATAGACACTGGAGGGACCTAGACACCAGAGAAATGTGAGGTTCCCAGGACCCAATGGGAATGACTTCACCTGTAACGTGCAGAGAAGTGGGAGATAGAACCTGTGGATACCACCTCCAGTAGATAGGCACAGCCCCTGAATGATGGATGGGGCCACCCATCCATCTCAATGATTTTATAACCTAGAAATGTTACTGTCCAAAGGAAGAAGAGGGACAAAATAATGGAACAGAGACTGAAAGAAGGGGCAAACAGAGAATGGCCCCACCTGGGGATCCATCATGTCTGTAGACACCAAACCCAACACTGTTGCTGTAGACAAGAGGCACTTGCAGAGAGAGACCAAGTGTGGCAATTCCTGGGGAGGTACATCCAGCAACTGACCAATGTAGATGAGGATGCTTGGAGTCATCCATTAGGCTGAACTCAGAGAACTTGGTGGGGGAACAGGCAGAAGCACTGGATGAGCAGAGGGGGGTTTGATAACCCACTAGAAGAACCACACAGACTGACCTGACCACCCAGTTCCCCCGGAGACTAGACCATAAACCAAGGAGTGTACCTAAGGGGATCTTTGGATCCAGATACATATGTAGTCGAGAATGGCCTTACCCTACGGCAATGAGAGGGGAGGTTCTTTGTCCCGGGGACATTTGATGCCCCAGAGTAGTGGCATCCTGGAGTAGTTGGGCAGGAGAGTGTGGGTGAATGGAGGAGTGCTCTCAAACAGGCAAAGTGAGAGAGATAGCAAATGCAGGATGGGGGTGATGGAGGGATAACTGGGAAGTGAAATATCACAGGACATGGGGGTTGATGGAGGATGCAACTGGGAAATGGGATATCATTTGTGATGTAAATGAATGGAACTATTAATAATTTTTTAAAAAAGGAAACACTCAAAAAAAGATAACACAAATGGCAGCAACACAATGGAAAATCTAGGAAATAAGTCAGGAGTTAAAGCTATAGCATCACCAACAGAATACAAGAAATAGAAGAAAGAATTTCTGGTGTAGAATATGCCTTAGAAAATATTGACACAACTGTCAAAAAATTCAAAACATAAAAAACACCTAACCCAAAACATCCAGCAAACCCAGGAAAAAGTAAAAGGGCAAAAATCTAAGAATAATAGGAATAGAGGAGAGAGAAGTTTCCCAGCTCAAAGGACCTAAAAACATTTTCAACAAAATCATGGAAGAAAACTTTCCCAGTGTAAAGTAAGGGATGGCCATAAATGCACAAGATACCTATAGAACACCAAATAGATTGGACAAGGAAAGAAAATCCTCTCTAATATTGTAACATAATAAAACATTAAATACACAGAACAATGAACAAATGTTAGAAGCTACAGGGGGAAAGGCCAAGTAACACATAAAGACACACCTATCAGAATTACACAAGACTTCTCAACAAAGAACTAAAATCCAGAAGAGCCTGGACAGGGGTTATACAGATCCTAATAGAACACAAATGCCAGCCCAGGCTTATAAGCCCAGAAAACTCTCAATCAACATAGATGGAGAAATCAAAATATTCTAGGACAATACTAAATTAAAACAATATTTACCTACCAATCCAGGCCTACAGAGGATTATAGAAGGAAGCCTCCAACACAAGAAGGGTATCTACTCCAAAGATAAAACAATATATTAATATTCTCACAAAAAAGCCAAAAGGAGAGAATCGCATACACAAAATGCCATCTACAACAACAAACATAGGAGGAACTAACAATCATCTGTCTTGGTCCAGGAAGAAATAAATAAAGAAATTAAAGACTTCCTGGAATTACATCAAATTACACTGGATAGCCAAATTTATAGGACTCAATGAAAGCAGTACTAAAAGGAAAATTCATAAATTCATAGTACTAAGTACTCTGGTAAAGAATTGGGAGAGGACCCATACTAGCAATTTATTAGCACACCTGAGAACTCTAGAGCAAAGAGAAGCAAACAAACCCAAGAAATAAATGGTCAGGAAATAGTCAAACTCAGGGTAGAAATTAACCAAATAGAAACAAAGAGAATAATACAAAGAACCAACAAAACCAAGAGACGTTTCTTTGAGAATATCAACATGATAAAGAAACGCCTAGACAAACTAAGGGATCCAGAGACAGTATCCAAATCAACAAAATCAGAAATGAAAAGGGATGAATTCCAGTTGGGGCAGTCTCTGGATGGCCTTTCCTTTAGTCTCTGTTCCACTTTTTACCCTGCTTAAACACTGTACCACATGGCTCTTTTCATTTTCACTTTCAGTTTCCACTAGGTCGTTGCTCAAGTTGAAAGCTTACCTTCTCTTGTGATTTTTCTGCTAAAATCTACTGAAATTATTTTTCTTTTCCTTTTGAAAAGTTTTCTATCTATAATTTTATTTGTATATATATTTTCAGGGCTGACCATTCAGTAAGGGCTAAACTATTGTTATGCATTCCTATGGAAGAATATTTTACCTTATGCACATTATTTGACTGTATTTCTTAGTTATCTACAATTTGTATGTACATGTTTGTGTGTGTGTGTGTGTGTATGCGTGTGTGTTTAAGGTGTGTGTGTATTTAAGGTGTATGTGTGTGTGTATGTGTGTCTGTCTGTTGGTTATATAGTCCTTGACTACTAACGAAAGAAGAAACTATGAAGTTAAAAACAGAAAAACAGTATATAATTTTTTTGTACACAGCAAAGAAAAAAGGAAAATGCTGCAATTTTATTATAATCTCAGCAAAAGGAATGATGAAAATGACTTTCATTTTCAAAATTAATTTATTATATACTATATATTTTCAAAATTTTGTATCCAAAAGACAATATTCAAACCTGTGTAATTAGAGGTTCCTTCTATAATTGCTCTGTGATTGCAGATCTTGAGTTCCTCTACTGTCTTTAGTATGAAATACATAATAGTGATTATTACTAAATTAATTAATTGTATACAATTGCCAAATATCATAATCATATACTATATATATATATATATATATATATATATATATATATTACAGAGTATTCATAAAAGAGAAAACATTTTATCTTATTTCTCAAAATTAAACAGTTTAATTATCAGTTCTTTTCCAGTGGACAATATAAATTGATAATATAATTGTTTTTTATTGAAATACTGTTTCTAAGACTGTATATAAACATGGCCTAACATAAGGCATGCCATAGGGAATCCTGCAAAAAAAGGGGAGAAATGATGGTATGAAATATTGGCATCAATGTCACCACAAAAAATGAACAGAATTAATTAAACTGGCCCCATATGGTGCACAGAGACTGAAACACTAACCAGGAAGCATATATGGTAATAACCTAATCTCTCTACACATGTAGCTTTGGCTTTATGTAGGAATTCCTAACACCTGGAACATTGACTGTCCTTGAATCTTTTGCCAGCATTTGGTATCCTTTTCCACTATTAGGTCTGTCTTGGCTGCCTCAGTAGAAGAACATGATCTTAGTATTATTTCAACATGATATGACAAGGCTGGGTCATATCCGTGAGAATGTTTCACTTTTCTGAATAGGAAAGGAGGAAGACTGGAGGTGGGGGAGGTGGATAGAAGCCATGAGAGGAGATGAAGGAAGGCAAATTCTGGTCCAGATGTAAATTATTTAATTAATTAAAATATTTTGTCTCTAAAATTTATTGATTTCATAAACAATTTGTCAGTTTTCATAGTTGAAAAGCCTAAAAGTCCACAATACAGACACCGGCAGTTATGCTATGGAGGAAATCTAGTTCTTAATATGTGGGCAAAATTTGTATTGTATATCTATGAAAGATTCTTATCAATAACTGTTTTCTCACAGAACTGAGAGGGGATTACAACTATCAAAAAAGAAAATGTACTGCTGCATTCACAGGAACATCATGGACAACATATGCCTACATTGGGGCAATCCTGCCACTCTTTAAATTACCGCAGGTGAGAAGATCTGGAGTGTATGATCTGCAAATCATGTTTCTTTGGTTAATAATAAAGGCATGTAAAAAGCTAAAAGAGGAATACTTGAATTATGACACAGTCAAAGCAGGTATCCAGACTGATAGAAATAAATCCATATTTCTCTTATTTGCAAGAGAATGGAGAGTGAAGTGAATAAAACTAGAGAGGTTCTTGAAAGTAGCATGCTTGGTAGGATTTTTTTTTTTTAATGTTGTAAGTGGAACTTGCCTTTACAATTGGGATGAGTTTTAAATATGTAAACTACTGATTTATATGATTTCTACAAATAAACACATAACTGAAATAACTTAGGAAACAATTTAAGCATGAAATGCAGTGTTTTTGCAAATATAGGATATCAAAATTATGAGGTTGCTAAAGACACTATATCCTCTGAAAGCAGAAATAATTAACAATTCATCTCTGTCCTATCTGCTTTACATTTGTTCTGAGGCAGCATCTGTTAAATAACAACACTGAAAAATTTAAGTAGCTGTGGTAGTTTGAATAATGCTTGGTCCAGGGATTGGCACTATTTGGAAGTGTGGCCTTGTTGGAGGAAATGTGTTATTGTGGGCATGGGCTTTAAGACTCTCCTTCCAACCACATAGAAGCCAGTCATCTCCTAGTCAGCTTTTCCTTCAACATGCCTGCTTTCACCGTGATGATAATTGAATTGAACCTCTAAATCTGTAAGCCAGGTCCGATTAAATATCTTGGTTATAAGACTTGCCTTGATCATGGTGTCTGTTCACAGCAGTAAAATCCTAAGATAGTAGCCCTTTGCCAGAGCTAAACATATCTATAAATTCCTTCATAGAAATATACAACTAACCCTCTATCAGGTGTGCTGGTGGTACATATCTTTTCCCAGTCTGTAGGATGCTATTTTGTCCTGTTGACAGTGTCCTTTGCCTTACAAACACGTTTCAGTTTTTTTTTTTGTTTTTTGTTTTTTTCGAGACAGGGTTTCTTTGTATAGCCCTGGCTGTCCTGGAACTCACTCTGTAGACCAGGCTGGCCTCGAACTCAGAAATCCACCTGCCTCTACCTCCCAAGTGCTGGGATTAAAGGCATGTACCACCACAGCCCGGTTGACACGTTTCAGTTTTATGGAATCATATCTGATAATTTTTGATCTTAGAGCCTGACCCACTGGTGTTCTGTTCAGGAAATAATCTCTTATGTCCATGTATTCGAGGTTTTTTCTCACTTTCTCCTATTAGATTCAGCATATCTGGTTTTATGTAGAGATGCTTAATCTACTTGGACTTGAGCTTTGTACAAGGAGAGAAAAATAAATTAATTTGCATTCTTCTATATGCTAACCACCAGTTGCACCATCATCATTTGTTGAAAATACTGTCTTTTTTTCACTGGGTGGTTTTGGCTTCTTTGTCAAAAATCAAGTAACCATATGTGTGTGGGTTTTTTTCTGGGTCACCAATTCTATTCCATTGATCTTCCTGTCTGTTTCTGTATCAATTCCATGCAGTTTTTAATCACTATTGCTCTGTAGTATAGCTTGAGGTTAGGGATGGTGCTTCCCCTAGAAATTATTTTATTGTTGAGAATACTTTTCTTTATCTTCAGGTTTTTTTTCTGTTATTGTTGCTGTTGTTCCAGATGAATTTAAGAATTGCTCTTTTTATCTATGTGAAGAATTGAGCTGGAATTTTGATGGAGATTGCATTGAATCTGTAGACTGCTATTGGGAAGATGGCCATTTTTAGTATGTTAATCCTGATGATCTGAGTATGGGAAATCTTTTCATCCTGTGTCATCTTCTTTAACTTTCTTCTTCAGGAAATTGAAGTTCTTGTCACACAGATCTCTCACTTTCCTGGTGAGAGTTATACCAAGATATTTTATATTGTTTGTGACTATTGTGAAAGCTGTGTTATCCATAATTACTCTCTCAGCCTGTTTATCCTTTATTTAGAGGAAGGAAACTGATTTTTTTGAGTTAATTTTATATCCAACCATTTTGCTGAAGTTGTTTATCAGCTATAGAAGTTCTCTTGTAGAATTTTTGGGGTCTCTTTCCTATATTATCATATCATCCACAAATAGAAAATGACCTTTTCCTTTCTAATTTGTATACCTTTGACCTCCTTTGGTTGTCTAATTGCTCTGGTTAGAACTTTTAGTAATATTTTGAATAAATAGATAGAGAGCGGGCAACCATGTCTTTTCTTTGAGGTTCTCTCCCTTTAATTTGATGTTCACTATTGGTTTGCTGTATATTTCTTTTATTATGTTTATTTTTGTGCCTTAAGTTTCTGGTCTTTCCAAGACTTTTAACATGAAAAGGTGTTGTATTTTGTCAAAGGCTTTTTAGCATCTAATGAGATGAGCATGTCGTTTTTTTTTTTCCTTTGAGTTTGTTTATGTAGTGGATTACTTTGATGGACTTCTATATATTGAACCATATTGTTCTATATATTGAACCATATTGGCATCCCTGGAGTGAAGATTGTTTTATCATGCTAAATGTTTGTTTTGATGTGTTCTTGGATTCAGTTTGCCAGAATTTTATTGAGAATTGTTTTCATTGATATTCATAAGGAAAATTTGACCGAAGTTCTCTTTTTGTTGGCTTTTTGTGTGGCTTAAGTATCAGTGTAATTGAATTCATAGAATAAGTTAGGTAGTGTTCAGTCTGTTCGTATTTTGTGGAATAGTTTGAGAACTATTGGTGTTAGGTTTTCTTTGAAGGTCTGATAGAATTTTTCAGTGAAACCATATGGCCATGATTTTTTTAAATTTTGTTTTGTTTTGTTTTTAGTTTTGTTTTATTTGGGGGTGGTTGGGAGACTTTTAGTGAATAATTTATTCCTTTAGGGATTATGGGATTGTTTAGTTGGTTTATCTGATCCTTTTTTAATTTGGTACCTGGAATCTGTCTAGAAAATTGTCTACTTAGTTCAGATTTTATAGTTTTGTTTAGTATAGGCTTTTGATTTTATTGATTTCCCCAGTTTCTGTTATGTCTACCTTTTCTGATTTTGTTAATTTGGACACTGTCTCTGTGCCCTCTACTTAGTTTGCCTAAAGCTTTATCTATCTTGTTGATTTTCTCAAAGAATCAGTTCCTAATTTTCTTGATTCTTTGCACAATTCTTTTTGTTACTTGGTTGATTTCAGTCCTGAGTTTGAATACTTCCTGCTGTCTTCTCCTCTTGAGAGTAATTATCTTCTTTTGTTCTAGTGCTTTTTTGTTCTAGAGATGAGTGGGTCACCCCATACCTCAACTAGGGGCCATGACTATCTATCTGAGCTGGTCGCTACAGATTCTATGTCCCCTTTGTTGGGTATTTTGGCTAATATCATCTCTACTGGGTCCTAGGGACCTCTGGCTTCCCTAGTGTCTGGGACTTTCTAGCAGATCAATCCTCCCATTCTTCAACATATACTGCTACATATTTCTATTCATTTTCCTGACCTGCCGGACTTCTATTTCTTCCCATACCTGATCTTGCCCCCCTTTTACATCCCCCTCCCTTCTGCCTCCCAGGTCACATCTTCCTTCTACCTCTTGTGATTAAACTCTTGTGTTCCCACTTCTAAGTAAGACTGAAGGATACATATTTTGGTATTCCTTCTTCTTGAGGTTCATACTGTCTGTAAGTTGTATCATGGGTCTTCTCAGCTTTTGTCCTAATATTCACTTATCAATGAGTATGTACCAGGTGTATCTTTTGTGTTGTGGTTACCTCACTCAGGATTATAATTTCTAATTTCATCCATTTGCCTGTAAATTTCATGAAGTTGTCATTTTTAATATCTGAGTAGTACTCTATTGTGTAAATCTACCATATTTCTGCATCCATTCTTCTGTTGAAGGACCTCTACATTGTTTCCAGCTTCTGGCTATTATACATAATACTGCTTTCAAAATAGTGGAACATGTGTCCTTTTTATATGTTGGAGCATCTTTGGAATATATGCACAGGAGTTGTATAGCTGGATCTTCCGGTAAAACTATTTCCAGTTTTCTGAGTAACCATTATATTATTTTCCAAAGTTAGTTTGTTTAAAAAAAAAATGAGACTACATGGATAATATACCCTTATACATGAAAAAAAAAAAGAAGCATGTAATCAAGTACCCAAATTGGAATCCCCCAAAACAATCAAACAACCAAACATTAAATAAAATGTGGAGAGGAACCAAGGAAGACATCCAACAGTAATCTTTAGCATTTATATGCATGTAAATAAAGTATCCATAAATATGCATAAACAAAACAACTTTGAAATGAAAATGGGTAAACTTCATGTTTTATTCTGTGCTATTGTCTTCAAAAATATTTATAAATACCAGAAAATTTGGTGAAGAGTCTTCATTGATCCTTTGAGCATTGATAACCTACAGCTCACAACACTTTTCATTCCCTAAAGACCATTGTTGCTTTTTAATTCTTCTGTGGATACTCATATTAGGCCTCATTCCTTTTTCCTTGTGAGGGGCAAAGCATGAGTGAGTGATACTGGATGACGTATAATCTTGGAATTCTTTTCAAAAGAGTCAGTTTTTTCCACTCTTATCTCAGATTACCTTGGCAGAGTGGTGTCACAGTTTCATTTGTTAGAACATAAAATATTTCACAAATCAGGTTAAGAGAGGAAGTATTTATTTGGTTTAGAATTCCATGTTATAGTACATTATGACAAGGAGATTAGGGAGGCAGAATTTTAATAAATCAAGTCAACAACCAATAGCACAGAGGCATTGTCATACTACTATGCTCCTCCTGTCTTGCCTTAGACAGTATCTGTATCATAGACTGTCTTCCTTCCTCTGCTACTCATCACTCATTGTCCTACCCCTGTTTGTTACCATGGACTCTGTAGTCTGGACAGTTGACTTGGGTTAGAAAAGAATACTCTGTCTTCCCCTCCTCTATATAGATCTTCTGTAATGGCATCTCTTGTGTCAGACAATGCCAGTGTATCAGCATATCTCCCACTATTCCCACAAAATCATCTGTCAAATTACAGAAGACAGTGTGTTTAGGCCAAATGTCATAGGACAAATTAAGGAAGATAATATTTGAACCTGCCATCTTCTCTGCATGTCCTGTTTGTGTAATCATGGAAAACACAATAGATATACATGCCACTGTGCTGATAGACAGGGAATTACTTGGTCAGATACCCAGTTCTCCAGCAATTTACAATTAAATATCAACCAGTTTATTTGAAGAGAATTTGAGACACTCACTTAAAAATTGAGCTGAGCTAGTCACCCATTGGTTGACTGAATCAGTTATTTATTTTATGTTTTATTCTGGCTTAGAAGCATTTGTTACTCACAGAGGATATAAAAACAGGTAGTGAATGGATTTGATCATGATTAAAGAAGCTCAAATGCATCAACTGTACAATCAAGGTTACAATGATCAACTATATGAATATTATTTTTTGAGTAGTACCATATCACATACAGACTATATAACATCTGCTCTCATGCAAATACTGTTGTCTACTTTCTAATAGTTAGAACATATTTTTTATCTAATGTCTGACAGTTTCTTTGTATAGATATCTCCTTGTTTCAGTTTTCCATCACACCTAAGGATAATATTAATTGAAAAGATAATCCAGAGAAAGCTTCATGGAGTATAACACAGACATGGAAATGACACACAGAGGCCTTCTCAATATAAATTATCCAAAGATATATGAGGCAATTCCTTTCTATTGGGTAATACTTTGTATGTCTTACTCAAGCCCTCTTAAAAAAGCATGAGCAATTTGTTACCTTCCAGCCAAGAAGAGACTGTTCTAGAATGCATCAAGAAAAAGTGACAAAAAATATTAAAAGCAGTAATGGAAAAAAAGCAAGTAATGGATAAAGGCAGACCTATCAGAATTACACCAGACTTCTCACCAGAGACTATAAAAGCCAGAAGATCCTTGACAGATGTCATACAGATCCTAAGAGAACACAAATGCCAGCCCAGGCTGCTATACCCAGCAAAACTCTCAGTTACCATAGATGGAGAAACCAAAATATTTGATGATAAAACCAAATTTACACAATATCTTTCCACAAATCCAACCACACAAAGTATAATGTAGGAAAACCACTAAACACATGAGGGAAATTATACCGTTGAAAAAAAGGAAAGTAATTTTCTTCTAACAAACACAAAAGAAGAAGCCACACAACTATAATTCCATCTCTAATAATAAAAATAACAGGAAGCAACAATGACTTCTCTTTAATGTCTCTTAGTATCTCAATGGACTCAATTCCCCAGTAAAAAGACAGAGTATTGGATTGAATATGTAAATAGGACCCAACATTTTGCTGCATACAGGAAACACACCTCAGTGACAAAGACAGACACTATCTCAGAATTAAAGACTGGAAAACAATTTTCCAAGCAAATGGTCCCAAGAAACAAGCTGTAGTAGCCATTCTAATATTAAATAAAATTGACTTTCAACAAGAAGTTATCAAGAAAGAAAAGAACAGACACTTCATACTCATAAAAGTTAGAATCAACCAAGATGAAATCTCAATTTTGAATATCTATGCACCAAATGTAAGAATACCCACATTCATAAATGAAACTTTAATAAAGCTCAAAGCACACATTGTACCTCACAATATATTAGGGGGAGACTTCAGCACCCCACTATCAGCAATGCATAGATCATGGAAACAGAAACTAAACAGAGATACAGTAAAACTAAGAGAAGTTATAAACCAAATTGATTAAGCAGATATTTATAAAATATTTCATCCATAAAAAAGAAGAATACATTTTCTTCTCAGCACCTCATGGTACCTACTCCAAAATTGACAATTTAATTGGTAACAAAACAGGCCTCAACAGATGCAAAAAGATTGAAATAATCCCATGAATCCTGTCAGATCACCACAGGATAAGGCTGGTCTTCAATAATGATAAAATCAATAGAAATGTCACATCACATGGAAACTGAACAATGCTCTACTCAATGATAACTTGGTCAGGGAAGAAATAAATAAAGAATCTAAAGACTTTTTAGAATTTAATGAAAATGAGGACACATTATACCAAAACTTGTGGGATACAATGAAAGCAGTGCTAAGAGGAAAACTCATAGCTCTAAGTGCCTACAAAAATAAACTGGAGAAAGCACACACAAGTAACTTTCAAAGCACACCTTCAAAGCTCTAGTACAAAAAGAGGCAAATGCACCCAAGAAGAGCAGATGGCAGGAAATAATCAAACTCAGGGCTAAAATTAAACAAGTAGAAACAAAAAGAACTATACAAAAACTCAACAAAACCAAGAGCTGGTTCTTTGAGAAAATCAATAAGATAGATTAAACTCTAAGCCAGACTAACTAGAGGGCACAGAGACAGCATCCAAGTTAACAAAATCAGAACTGAAAAGGGAGACATAACAACAGAAACTGAGGAAATTAAAAAAAAAAATCATCAGGTCCTACTACAAAAGCTTATACTCAACAAAACTCAAAAATTTGGATGAAATGGACAATTTTCTAAACAAATACCAGGTCCCAAAGTTAAATCAGGAAAAGATAAACCATCTAAATAGTACTATAACCACTAAAGAAATAGCTGCAGTCATTAAAAGTCTCCCTACCCAAAAAATTCTAGGACCAGATGGTTTTAGTGCATAATTCTATCAAATTTTCCAAGAAGACTCAGTACTAATTCTTTATAAAATATTCCAAAAAAAATAGAAACAGAAGGAACACTATCCAATTCATTTCATGAAGCCATAATTATGCAAATACCTAAACCATACAAAGACTAAACAATAAAAGAGAAATTTGGACCAATCACTCTTATGAATATCGATGCAAAAAGACTCAATAAAACTCTCAAAACAGAATTCAAGAACACATCAAAACAATCATCTACCATGATTAAGTAGGCTTTATCCCAGGAATGCAGGGGTGATTCAATATTCAGAAATCCATCAATGTAATCCACTATATTAACAAACTCAAATTAAAAACCACATGATCATCTTACTAGATACTGAGAAAGCATTTGACAAAATTCAACATCCCTTCATGGTAAAAGTCTTAGAAAGAACAGGAATCCAAAGCCCATACCTAGACATAGTGAAAGCAATATATAGCAAACCAGTAGCCAACATCAAACTCAATGCAAAGAAACTTGAAGCAGTCCCACTAAAATCAGGGACTAGACAAGGCTGCCCACTATCTCCCTATCTATTCAATATAGTACTCGAAGTCCTAGTCAGAGCAATTAGACAACTAAAGGTGATCAAAGTGATACAATTTGGAAAACAAGAAGTTACAATATCACTATTTGCATATGATATGATAGTATATTTAAGTGATCCTAAAACATCCACCATAGAGGAGCTAACCCTAATAAACAACTTCAGCAAAGTGACTGAATATAAAATTAATTGAAACATATTAGTAGCCTTTCTCTGCTTAACAGATAAGCAGGCTGAGAAAGAAATTAGGGAAATGGCATCCTTTACAATAGTCACAAATAATATAAAATACCTTAGTGTGAATCTAACCAAGTAAGTGACAGATCTGTATGACAAGAATTTCAAGTCCCTGAAGAAAGAAATTGAAGAAGATCTCAGAAGATGGAAAGATCTCTCATGCTAATCAATTGGCAGGATTACTATAGTAAAAATGGACATCTTGCCAAGAGCAATCTTCAGATTTAATGCAATCCCCATCAAAATTCCAATTTGAGATAGAAAGAACAATTCCCAATGCCATTTGAAATAACAAAAAACCCAGGATAGCAAAAAGTATTCTCAACAACAAAAGAATACCTGGGGGAATCACCATCCCTGACCTAAAGCTGTACTACAAAGCTGTAGTGATAAAAACTGCATGGTATTGATAAAGTGATTGGCAAGAAGATCAATGGAATAGACTAGAAGACCCCAAAATGAACCCACATACCTATAGTCACTGGTTCTCTGACAAAGGGGCTAAAACCATACAGTGGAAAAAAAGACAGCATTTTCAACAGGTGGTGCTGGTTGAACTGGAGGTCAACATGTAGGAAAATGCAAATCCATCCACTCTTACCTTCTTGTACAAAACTCAAAACCAAGTGGATCAAGGACCTCCATATAAAACCGGATACACTGAAACTAATAGAATAGAAAGTGGGGAAGAGCCACAAACACATGGGCACAGGGTGAAAGTTCCTGAACAGGGCACCAATGGCCTATGCTCTAAGATCAAAAGTTGACAAATGGGACCTCATAAAATTGCAAAGCTTCTGAAAGGCAAGGGACACTGTCAATAAGACAAAAGGGCCACCCACAGATTGGAAAAAGATATTTACCAATCCTGCATCTGATATAGGGCTAATATCCAAAATTTACAAAGAACTCAGGAAATTAGATTCCAGACAATCAAATATCCCTTTTAAAAAATGGGGTACAGAACTCAATAAAGTATTTTCAACTGAGGAATATTGAATGGCCGTGAAGCACCAAAAAATTGCAAACAACTCTGAGATTCCACCTCACACCAGTCAGAATGGCTAAGATTAAAAACTCAGATGACAGCAGATGCTAGCAAGGAGGTGGAGAAAGAGGAACACTCCTCCATTTTTGGTGGTGTTGTAAGTTTGTACAGTCTCACAGTAACTCAGACAATTAGACATGTTATTACCTGTGGGTCCAGTGATAACAATTCCTGGCCATATACCAAAACATGCTCCAACACATAACAAGGACACATGCTCCACTATGTTCGTAGCAATCTTATTTATAATAGCCAGAAGCTGGAAAGAACCCAGATGTCCTTTAACAGAGGAATGGATACAGAAAATGCGATACATTTACACAATAGAGTATTACTTACTCAGCTATTAAAAACAATGAATTCATGAAATTCTTAGGCAAATGGATGAAACTAGAAAAATATCATGCTGAGTGAGGTAACCCAATCACAAAAGAACACACAGGATATGCCCTTATTGATATGTGGCTATTAGCCCAAAATCTCACAATACCCAAAACATAACTCACAGACCACATGAAGCACAAGAAAAAGAAAGACCAAAGTTTGGGTGCTTCAGTCCTTCTTAGAATGAGTAACAAAATACTCACAGGAGGAAATATGAGGCAATCTGTGGGGCAGAAACTGAAGGAAAAACCATCCAGAGCCTGCCCCACCTTGAGATCTCTCTCAGATGCAATTACTGTATGTAAACACAGTCGTGGATGTACAGAAGTGCGTGCTGACAGGACCCTGATATACCTGTCCCTTGAACAGCACTGCCAGAACCTGACATATACAGAGGCAGATGCTCACAGCTAACTATCAAACTGACCACAGGGTTCCCAGTAGAGGAGTTAGGGAGAAGACTGAAGGAGTTGAAGTAGCTGGTGGCCCCATGGAGAGAGTGATAATACCAGCTAACCAGAGCTCCCTGGGTCTAACCAGCTAGCCTGGGAACACACATGGAGGGACCTATGTCTCTAGCTGTATTTGTAGAGAAGGATGGACTTGTTGGGCATCTGTGGGAGAGGAGGGCCTTTGTCCCTTGAAGGATGGATTTCCTAGTGAGGGGAAATTCGAGGGAGGGCGTTGGTACTGGGTGGGTGGTAGCACCTCCTCATAGAAATAGTAGGAGGGATGATGGGTTAAGGGGTTTCTAGGGGTGAAGAATGATGAAAGGGGATAACACCTGAAATGTAGATAAAATATCCAATAACAAAAAAAATGAAAATGAAAAAGAAACAAACAAACAAAAAACAAATATTAAAACTGGCTATGGCAGTCAAATATTTGAGACTCTTTAACAGCAATTTAACATTACCCATATTATGGGGATTCCTTATAATTGTCAAGGGCAAGAGACTATGGAACAGGCCCATGGAACTTTAAAACAATATCGTCATAAAATATAAAAAAGGGGGAGATAAACCCCTGTACACCACAAATTTATTTAAATTTTATTCTTTTGTTTATTTTAAAGTTTTATTATCATTATTATTATTATTATTATTATTATTTTTAATTTGGATGCCAAGGAACTTTCTGTTGAGTTTCTATGGCACTCTACAACTAGGCATACTTATGCATAGGTAAACTGGAAGGATCCACTTATCAGCATAAGACATGATCCTGATCAGGTATTAAATATGGAGAAGAGGGCATGTTTTTGTCTTTTTCTGCAGGATACTGAAGGAGCATGGTGGCCAGCAGAGCAATGAGTGAGGCATGCTGATGCCAGGACAAAGAATGATGCTGACCTGTGAGACTGCCAAGTGCCCTGACAATGGTGACTGGGAAGCTGTATTGGACATGAGTTCCTGACCCACCATTGCTTATCCCTGATGGGACAAGCTGCTTTGCCTCAAGTTCTTAGAACTTCTGGAACAGAGAATCAAAAAGAGGAGTCATAATGCCTCTTATATTGTTATTAAATGTGACCAGTTATTCAGATTCAATCATGGACCAGTCTAGTAATCAATGCAATATTGGAAATAACAGTCTTCATTTGGAAGTCTTGTTCTGGACATTTTTAGAGACATATAAGGAAATTAGTTGCAGTTCTCTATGATTTTATATCAGCAAGAGATAGATGGGGCAGGATCTGGATTTCAAACAAGTGTTAGCACATGTGTTAAGGCTCTTTTAATTGTCAAGTTAAATATACTTTTGTTTCTTCTACATTATTTAATGTAAGTTGCATTGATTTTACACCTTCCAATTATGTTTGTGTTTTGAAATCCAGCATGTCAGTTACGGAGGTATGTCAACCAGCTTTTGTTTTAGTGTCCTGAGTATCATAGAAACTTGTTATTCTAAAAATAGCTTGCAAGTAGTGGAAGAAATGAGTCAGGCTTTAACCAGAAATGAGAGGATAGTGGGCTTGATTATTAATGGTATAACAGCTTTAATTACATTAATTGCTAGCACCACTGCTTCTGCAATTGCTGTGACACAAGAAATTAAGACAGCTAATTTTGTTAATCATTTAGCAAAAAAATGTTACTAATGTGTTGAATAAGCAAGAGGATTTAGATAGGCATTTGGAAGAACGGATTGATGCTCTTCATCCTATTGAAAGTACTGGAAGGAGGTTCATAATTTAAGGGTAAGGAGCCATTTTGAGTTTAGTACCAAATACCTTTGGATTCATGTTAGTTCTACACTTTGCAGAGGTAGTCATTATAATTAGGAAGAAGTTTAATGACACGTGCAGTGTATTTGATATAATTCTAACACCTCTCTGGAAGTTTTAATGATATAAGAATGCTGCTGTTCTGAGTGTTGATATGGCAGATACTACTGATTTAATTACCAATGGCCTGCAGTCAGTATTTCTATTTTTGTCAAGCTTCAAGAATGACATATATAGATTTATCATGCTAGCCTTTTTTGTCCTGCGAGTATTTTTATTCTTCCCATTGTTAAAGCTCTTCTTCAACACCATCGACATGTTGGCAGTCAAGTACGTGGCTTGAACCTAAAAATGGACACCCCACCCATACAGAGTTATTAAATTAACATTCTGGCAAGCTAAGGACAGGTAAGATTCTACACAGAGACTTACCAACCTAAGACAGAAGTGCATTGCTTTTGATAATACATATTTCATGATGGATAAGGAAGGTATTCTTGTCAGAATAACCTAAGACAGGCACAGTCTTGTTAATTAAATAAAAAAAGGGGGAGAGGCAGAGAGTCTTTGGAGCTGCTTCATAAGAATCTGACATGGGCCAAGGACAAGGAAATAGGTTCTAGGCAGGAATCTGATATCAGGCCAGAACAAAGAAATCATTTCTGGTAGGAATATAAATCTTAGGCTAGAAGAAGGAAGTAATCTTAGGTAAGAATCTAAATTTTAGGCTAGAACAAGGAAGGAAGCTTCAGACATGAAAACGACCTTGGGCTAGTACAGGGGAATAGGGTTAGATTCTTTGGTCATCCTGGTAAGCCCTTAGAAACAGTGATTGTGGTAGTGTTCATGTAATTGGTTGTAATGCCTTGCTATTTCTTTGACTATTTGTGTTTATTGTATTGCTTGTTTCTTGACTACTTGCATCTATTGTGTTGCTGGACTCTCAACCTAGAACTGACCTTAATACATGCATGTAATCAAAATGGTATAAAAGCATAAAGGAGGAAGGAAGATGGGAATAGGGGCTTCTAGGCAGGGGAACTGGGGAAAGGGAATGACATCTGTATTGTAAATAAATAAAATATCCAATAAAAAAAGAAAACTGAGTGATATTCCTAACAATGCTGCTCTAAAATTAACTCTTTGTAACCCATTTAACAGGGACAAAGCAACTCCAAAGGATATAAAAAACTTTAAAGGTTCTAGGAGACAAGTATTTTGACAAATTACTAAAAATGATAAGAGACCAAAGTTGAAATTAAAATTAGATGGAATTGATGATGAAGGCCTAATGGATATCAGGGCAGATATAACTATCATGACCCAAGATTCTTGGAATTCAACTTGGCCAGTTGAAAAGGTATCTATATAACTGCTAGGGATTGGAACATTTTCTTAGGTAAAACGTGGACAAAAATGGATTAAATGCATAAGATCAGAAGGTTATATACTGAGATAAAAGTACTATGTGGCAGATATAGACATCAAATTATATGGAAGAGATTTATTGTAACACTGGGCAACATACATTAACATTCCTTCAACATCAGTAATAAGCCATACAATAGGAAATTTTTCTAATAATGAATGAAAAAAAGTCATAAAAAATCTATTACCAGTGTCCTCAGCAGTGGTGTTGGCTCTCAAATTTATAAAGGGGCCAAAGTCCTACAGTATCAAAATGGTCAAGTAATGAACCTATTTATGTGACAAAAATGGAATTTAAATTTAAAAAAGTAACAGGGCCTTGAATTGTTGATCCAAGAGCAGCAGAAGTCTTAAAATTTAGAAGACTCCAACAGTCCTTAGAATTCTCCTATACTTGCCATTAAAAAGAAGTCCTGAAAATGGAAGATGTTAACTGACTTAAGAGCTTTAAGTAAGGCAATTCAGCCTATGGGTCCTCTGGATTATAAAGTATCCTTAACTTCTATATTGTCTAAATTATGTTACATTATAGTGATTAATTTAAAAATTTGCTTCTTTACCATACCCCTGTAAAAACTGGATAAATAATTGTTTTCACTGTGCCCACATGTAACAATAAACAGCCTGCAAAATGATGAAATGGAAAGTTTTGGCAAGAGTAATTTTAAACAGCATTATCTTGTGTCACTAATTTGTAAGAGTCATTAGAAATAATTCATAGTTTTCTGAATTTATATTTTATCATTATATGTAAGATAAGTTACTCGCTAACTCTAATACAAATACCTTACAAAAATATTACAAAATATTACAAAAATATTTGTTGAAAAATATTTTTTTACCTTGTATAGGATTACAAGTTATTCCTAAAAATAGACAAAGAGTAGATTGTATCAACTAGAATAGAAAATTGGTCATCAGAAAATTGAACAAAATAAAGTACAGATCAGATAATATTAGTTACACACTGTTAATGATTTTCAAAATTTACTGGGAAATATTAATTGGCTATGGCTCACCATTAGATGAACTAAACATGAGTTAAGTAATTTCTTTCACAGTATACAATGGGATTTTAACATAACTAGTCCAAAAAAAATAGCAGCTGAATATGTCATTTGCAAAAGAAAAGAGTGGATATTCAGCAGAATGTTCTCAATGGAGAGGAATGAAGACACCCACTGGACTCAAAGGCCTAGGTTTTAGCATCAAATAGGATGATTCCAGGGAGGCAAATTTTCATTTTACCTTGATTGGGTAGCTCTATCTCTAGGTGTGGACTGATTCTGTAATTGGTTAAGGCCCAGGGGACTTCTCGGGGTGGTTGCTTATTTAGTCTACATATCTATTTTTGCTTCAGGCCAGATGACAAGGCATCCTTAGATTGGCTGCCCATGGCTGTGGTTGCCTGAGCACAGGTTCCTGGATCCAGGATCTCATTTCTAGGAAACAGAAACTAATACCAACCCTCTTGAACTGTCATTTTATGGAGTCAGCCTGGCTCTGTATAACTAAGTCCTCTCATTTCTCCTTTTGTTTTGCAACTGAATCAAATTATTGACTTGGCATTTATTTTCCAACATCTGAATTTTTGACCAAGGGATAAATTGGCACATAAAAACTGTAAATTTGGCTCTCTGCTCCTCCCTGTTCCAGAGACAGCCGCATCTTCTTGTGCAGTGCCAGCCTCAACCTGTAGACAAAATGGTATAAGTCCGTGTGAACAGACTTGACCGTATTGGGCATCTTATTACCAGGTCTGCTTTCTGCTCTGAATCTGGCAAAGTGGAGATTTTTGCCATCAAGGATGTCTTCATTGACCTCAACTACACCGTCTACATGTTCCAGTATGACTCCACCCATGGCAAATTCAACAGCACAGTCAAGGCTGAGAACAGGAAGCTTGCCATCTATGGGAAGCCCATCACCAGCTTCCAGGAACAAGATCCCGCTGGTGCTAAGTATGTTGTGCAGTCTACTGGTGTCTTCACCACCATGAAGAAGGCTGGGGCCCACTTGAAGGGTGTGGCCAAAAGGGTCATCATCTTGGCCCCTCTACCAATGCCCTCATGTTTGTGATGTGTGTGAACCATGAGAAATATAATAACTCACTCAAGATTGTCATCAATGCATTCTGCACCACCAACTGCTTAGCCGCTCCCCTAGCCAAGGTCATCCATGACATCTTTGACATCACAGAATGGCTCATGACCATGGTTAATGCCATCACTGCCACTCAGAAGATTGTGAATGGTCCCTCTGGAAAAGCTGTGGCGTGATGGCTGTGGTGCTGCCCAGAATATCATCCCTGCATCTATTGGTGCTGCCAAGACAAGGCGTCCACTGAATGGGAAGGTCACTGGCATGGTCTTCCATGTTCCTACCCCCAATCTGTCCGTTGTGGATCTGACATGCTGCCTGGAGAAACATTCCAAGTATGATGACATCAAGAAGGTGGTGAAGCAGGCATTTGAGGGCCCAGTGAAGGGCATCCTAGGCTACACTGAGGACCAGATTGTCTCCTGCTACTTTAACAGCAACTTGTACTCTTCCACTTTTGATGCTGTGTCTGTCATTGCTCTCAATGACAACTTTGTGAAGCTCGTTTCCTAGTATTATACAATATATATGGCTACAGCAACAGGGTCATGGACCTCATGGCCTACATGGCTTCCATGGACTACAGAACCCTGGACCACACACCCCACCAAGGACACTGAGAGCAAGAGAGAGGCCCTCTGTTGCTGAGGAGTCCCTGTTCCAACTCATCACCTAACAGTGAGCATCTCTTTCACAATTTCCACCTCAGACCCCCATAATAACAGGAAGGGCCTAGAAAGCCCTCCCTTCTCTCTTAAATACCATCAATAAAAGTTTACTGCACCCAACGAAAAAGAAAAAAACATAATTGTTATTGATGAAATGAAGGCATTTTTGACATAGTATCTCATTCTTTAAGGTGAGACAATGGATATTTTTTACCTTTGCAATTGCTTTCTGCTAACATTAAAACATTGTCTTCTGGTGGTCCAAAGAGGCTAAAATTCTAGTCAAACCCTGGTTTTCTTCAGTCATGATGATACTTTTGAGTTCCAATCATCTGCCTACAAAAATTCATGAGGTACCCATTTTTATTTACTGTATTTTGCGATGCTCAAGACCAAGTGGACCAAGGACCTCAAGATAAAATCAGATGATACCCTTAGTCTAACATAAGAGAAAGTATAAAAAGATATTTAGACACATAGGCACAGTGGAAAATCTCCTGAAGAAAACATCAATGCCTAAGGCTGTAAAATCAACAATTGATAAATGGGACATCATAAAACTGGAAAGCTTGTACAAGGCAAAGGACACTATCAATAGAATAAATGGTTCACCTACAGATTGGGAAATGATCTTCGCTAACAAAGGACTAATGTACAAAATACATAAAGAACTAAAGAAGTTAAAGACTCCAATCAATCAATCAATCAATCAATCAATCACCCAATTTTAAAATGGGATAATTAGCCAAGCAGAGAATTCTCAACAAAGAATTGTGAATGACTGGAAGCACTTAAGGAAATGTTCATCATCCTTAGTCATTAGGGAAATGCAAGTCAAAATGATCCTGAGTTTCCATCTAACACCATTAAGAATGGCTCAGATCAAAAACTCAAGTGACAGCATATGCTGGAAGATTGTAAAGAAAGAGGAACACTCCTCCAGTTCTCCTGCGATTGCAAAATGGTACAACTCTGGAGATCAATCTGGCAGTTCTTCAGAAAACTGGAAATAGTTCAACCTGAAGACACAGCTATACTGCTCCTAGACATATACCCAAAGGATTCACCACCACTACACAAGGACACATGCTCCACTGCATCCACAGCAGCTTTATTCATAATGGCCAGAAACTATAATCAAACTCAGGTGTCCCTCAACCAAAGAATGGATACAGAAAATGTGGTTCATTTAGACAATGGAATTCTATTTATCTACTAAAAAAGAGAAGACAATTTTTTAATAGGAAATGTATTCAAAGCTTTAGATTTTTATAAAAGGCACCAAGTAGACAATAGAATGTTATAGAAAAAGATACAAATCAAAGAGATTATATAAAAAAATGTGATGCTTTCTTTGTATAATCAAGCTCCATTAAATGCTGGAATAACCCTAAATGTACCCAAGGAAATGAAATTTTGCATATAGATGTGTTTCATTTTATAGTTTTGGAAAATTAATATATGTGTGTCATACAATTGAGACCTGTTTAGTGTTTCAAAAGGCTTCTGCACTGTATTTCAAAGATGTTCATTCCTTATTTACACATTTATTAGAAGTGATGGCCATCATAGGGATACCTTTACAAATTGAAACTTGTAATGCTTGGGTGTATGTATTCAGCAAAATGAAACAATATTTTATATATTGTAGCATAAAATATATTATAAATGTTTCATACATTCATACAGATTAAACAATTGTGGAAAGATCTAACTTTCCTTTAAAGGAGATATCATGAAGCTTAAGAGGGATATCAGATATGTCAGAACTAGACTAACATTATTAACTTAACAATTTTGGATGTCAGTGAGACAGGTACCATAGCTGCTAAAAACACTATTTTTTAGGAAAGACTGATGATCTCTCTCTCTCTCTCTCTCTCTCTCTCTCTCTCTCTCTCTCTCTCACACACACACACACACACACATTTGTGTGTGTGTGTGTGTGTGTGTGATGTATGTGTTAATATCATAATGAAAGTCAAGGGATGAGACACACAAATTGAGAAGTGGATTCAGCTTTATTTCAACTGGAAACAAAAGCTCTGGAGTCTTTCTAAGTTAATAAAGATTAGATTTGACCATGGAAGACCTCTTGAAAATCTTGGCAGGTAACATGGAAGGTAGAAAGGAAAAGACCCAAAAGGGCACTGGTAATCCTTTGGCTATTACTTGGGAACAGGTCAAGAGACTGGATTAAGAAGGAGAAGTGTTTATTCATTAGGCTGAAAAAACTTTGAATGCTCTAAAGATATCCCTAGTTATGATATTTATGTTAACTATACAGGTAACAATGCTGGAAATTTTATCTTAAACTTTGCAACAATCAGCAGTGTACTTTGAAGAGATATGTATGTTTCTACAGTAACCAATGAATCTTTTTGTTTACCTGGTCCTCTTGAGTTATTGCTACATATCATTGTTTCCTATTGAAGAGTTGGGTATATATAATCCAATATTACAGTTTAGGTATGCAGTCAAAAATGACTTAAAGGGAATGACAGATGCCTTTCCCCCGCTCATGCAAACAGAAGAGAATCAACATTAACTGATTCATGGATACCACTCATTTCAACACATCTTAATTCAAAAATTTCTCTAAAATTTACTTTTAAATAGTTTTGTTTTTTCAGAGCAAACTTACCAGACAACAGTAACATTAAGTGACTCTGACAAGATTCACCCATGAAGAAAATGAAACCAACATCTCTTCCAGAATACTGCCTGTTAATGTTATTTCCTCAACATCTGCATCCAGTTAAGCTTCAAAACAGCTAGCTTCAGGTTGTACAACCTCACAGATTGCCTAAGCAAAGTCTTCATTTTTCCTAGCCTCAGATGTTCCCAGAGCCTGTAGGGTGAAAGAAACAGCCAACTCTCCCAGGATTTGGCCAGCATCCCAATTTTCTTAGCCTATCCAGGATATTACTGCCCCCAGACACCAGGAAGCCATATTAAAAAGTAGTGCCTCATTTCTGCAAGAACTGGGGTGGTAGATGTTTTCGATTGTTGTCCATTTAGGAGTGGTGGTAGTTGCATTTTTGGTTATTTCCCAGAGAAAAAACAGGTTCAGGAATATCTTTCTCTCTGTCTCTTTCCTTTATCATTCCTTCTCTCCTGTCTGGCATTAGAGGATGAAACAAGAGAAAATGTGGTGTGAAAGGGAAAAGACAGGTGGATTATTGTATCTTCTTTTAGAAAAATTATGAAAAAAAGAATGTAATGTCTTAGATTACTATGGATATTTCATGATGATAGAAAATTTTAAGTTATGAAGATCTATTCAGACTAACAATAAATAACGAAAGATGTATGTATGCCTACGTTTATCTGTGCTAGTTGCTCAATACCATGCTGCTAAATAATTTAGAAAAGTCACAGCATATGTTTGTAAGTCCTCCAAGGAAATCTCACACAAGAACACAGATTTAGACATATGACTTAGTCACTCAGAGGCTTAAAGCAGATTCCTGTTTCCTAAAAAGGGAGTAATTCTCTTCATCTCTTGCAAGAGCAACTTGTGGCCCAAATATTGATATAAGACTGGTACTTTTTATCTCGTCAATGTCAATACTGTCCACTAGAACATCTCCTGGCAGATTAGAATTAACATTTTTTTCAACCATTGAGTAGCCAGATTCTTTACTGGGCCCAATTTCAGGACCCGAAAATTTGAAATTTTGCTAATGGAATGTATCCATGATTATTAAAAGTTTAATTTGAAACCAATAAAGTTACAATTTAAAATTATGATTTTAAAGGTTAAACCTGTATTTCTAGTATTAAAACAGCTATTCTTCTAGACCATTAAGGATGATTTAAAATTTTATGTTACCTAAATTAAATGGTAGTCAGACATCTTAGAAATGATCAAGTCTTTTAATTCATTCAAAACTGTACTTTTAGTAATGCTCAGAACTGATGAATTTGAAAACACTTATAAGGCTTATTTTGCTTCCTGCATTTGTTTTTCAGGTTAAGCTTAGGAACATTAACAAGAAATAAGCAACATTTTTCTATTTAGATAAACTTTTAACAGAGAGGTTGTCCTCAAGAATCTCATAAATCTTGTGGACGTGGCATTTAAGATGCTTTAATGATAAAAGAGCTTTTTGTTATGGCAAGGCACATTGAGTCCTAGCATTATTCTTTATTTTCTCAACACAAGATGTTGGACAAAAAGACCTTCATCTTGACATTTTGACATACGTGCCAAAACTGGCAACTGTGCTATAAACTTCACTTTATTTGACTGCTGACAGCACTCAGTCCAAACTGTCAACAAGCAGAACACTGAGTAATGGATTGCCTCAATTTGCCAAGAGAAGAAATTTCCTAATTCACAGTAAACTTTGTAAAATCTTCTGGGCCTGGACATAGAAGATGGGCACCTCCAATGACACAGATAAATCTTTATGACTGTGTATCCTGTAAGTCTCTATAAATTTTATTAGATTCAAATTCTGTTGGATGTCTTCTAAGTGTAAACTGTGAAAGTACTTTTCATTGTTCTTTTCTGACATCAGCCTACAGAATTTGAAGTTATCAAGATCATATAGATAGTAGAAGTACTTTGTTCAAACTTGTGTATTACAAATTAACTGCATATTGTAAATGTAATTCTTACTCAGATAGTTCTTATAATGCTTCTTATGTGTATAGTTTGCTTATATGAGAGATAAAGCCCTTTTGGGACTAGAAAGGGGAGATTTTGATATATACTATGCCTGCATATATGTTTTTATTGGTTATGAATGTATGGCCCTATATTAACAACGTAAATTTTCATGCTGGTGTTTCAGTTACTGGTATGATATATGGTATTGTCATCTCTATAACTAACAATTCTTGTTTTCTCTATGTAAACATTTGAGATTTTCTCATCACCAATAAATAAATAAGTAATAAATAAATAAATACACAAATACATAAATAAATACATAAATAGCTATTTTCTTATATTATCATGTTAAAAAGCAAGCCTCTAAGTAGAAGATCAAATAACTTTCAATCTGGTCAAACAGCAGCACTACAGGACAGCTTCCTGTTGCTGATTTGTTTATGTTGAGTAAGCTGGAATAACTCCCACTAGATTTTTGTATGAAATGAAAAGAGTATGGCATTTGATAAACAAATAGTTGAAAGCTGGATTTGTGGTAGGGCAGGCAGAAAAATGGTAGGAGTGTAGTGACGCAGAATCTAGCATACAAGACTAGAATGTTAGCTTATGAAACTAGCAAAGCAAAAATAAATCAACAGTGTTATAGTATTCAGATGACTCTTTCTTCACAATTCAGCTCCAAATGGGACCTTTCACAAGTCCTGCAATACAATAATTAGAAGTGGGTACATTTGTAATGTTTTTATTTTGTCCTTTCAATATAATTGGTCCATTCTGATGTAACATATGAGGAACTATCTAAGTTATTTTCTTATAAAATGTTTCTTGCTTCATAATTTTAGCCAATTCATCCCAAGAGTTCAACCCTGATCTGTGGCTATTTGTAGCTTTGGCTGAAATCATAGTGCCGTGGGCTATTGACGAATATGAACAATCATATCTCCTAGCTTGTTTTCCTCGGCTGTAGAGCCCAAGAGAAATAAATTTAAAATTCCCAATGCCAGGGATGGAGGCAAAAGAAAAACGTTGGAGTGATTAGTGCAGTAGCCTCTCTCGACAACAAAGTTCAAAGCATCTATGGTCACAAAAACATGACCTCAGCGTATATATAGTGTATGCATGGCAGGATCAAGCAGATGAATGTATCAGTAGGATGTTCTACTTTTTTTTTGTCTTCTGGTTCTTACAGATCCCCAAATTTGTCTCTGACTTTATGATTACGAATATCAGTGAATGCTATTACAAAATCACTGAAGATTTTCACCATGAAGGAAACATAATGATTGGTGCATTTTTTCCTATTCATATTTACTATTCTGCAGAGAAAATTCCACATCCATTTCTACCATACTTTTATATGGATAATTATGTACAGTAAGTAGAATTATTCATTTTAGTGTTTAGAATTCTTGTGACTTATCTTATAGGGAGTAGTCTTTAAATTGTACTAATATTTTTCTTTTATAAATGTCTACTTCTCTTTAGATTTTCTAAAATCTATTTCTTAAATTTATTATCATTATTTTGGCTTCTTTTCCTCTCTCAGGGGGAATAAAATAATAACTTTGAGTTTATTCATCTTAGTTTCCTCATTTGATTAATAAAGTGTGATCTTTTATTTGGAATTACTATTATGCCACAATAACTGAATAGTTTTCAACATTATGATTATAAGAAAGGTTAATTTATTCTATCCTGACTTTGTTGTTCATATTCCTGATTGTGTTCTTGTGGTATTAGATTATGTTACTGAATTCAGTAAATCCTGAATGTTTGTTGTGATGCTTGAGTGAAGAGGCTGTGTTTTGGTATATACAGCTGATTCCATATTTATTATGTAAGAATTTTGAATACTTCTGGGCTCCACAGATATGTTGCCTATCTCAAGTTTTCTTATTACTGTTTGTTTGATGATTGAATTTTTACTCTGGACATTCCAGTGTTTAGCTATTTACACTATTCATTTGTAGTATTTACTTTCATTTTTATGGTTGCATTTATCAAGGCATCATGGCTATGAGAGGGTCATCTTCTACTTCTTAGTACATGAGAAATATTCCAGATGAATGCATAGAGTCAGATAGGTCTTTCTGAATTGTAGAAAAATGTTTATGTGTTTCCTAATAAAGGAAATAAGATGTATATATCTAAATCAGACCTTCCAATCCCATGCAGACCATTTATATCTGTACATATCCAGGAAGTAAGGCCCTTTCACAGAGCATTAACACTTGAAATGCCTGTAAACTCATAAGGAAATGTGTTGGGAGTTAAGTGGAAATGACCAAAAGAAATACAGATTTGAAGGTAAATTAGGGTAATTTTAAAATACTATGTGCTTGGCAAAATCATAGTGAGATTTTAGAACATTATACCTAACAAAGTGGAGCAGAAAAAAATATTTATTTATAAATGCAATTTGAACAGTTTTTTTACCTTGAGGGATTTATTTTGAAAATTTAAAACAGCAAATATGGCTATGAAAAATTTGTTATTTGGCTACACTATTTCATATTAGATTTATTTTTTTAGGTAATCATATTTTGTTTCAAGAAAAATCCCAAAATTCTCTCATATGTATAACAGATGTGGAAACTATGGGTGTTGAGGAGATCTTCTATTTCGTCATAGTTAATGTTCCTTCTAACTCTACTTTTTTTCTGGCATTGATATGTGCTTCCTTTATATTTTGCTATGTCAAACCCTTCACTTTGAGGACTATAGTTTCAGTTATGTGAACACTTTGTGTTTAGTTTGATCATTATAAATAAAAGGATTTTTCCCTGTCAAAAAAAATTTATTTGTCATTAAGTCAGGAAAAATAATTCATGACAGAAGTGCATTGACTTTTATTATAAAGAATTAACGATACTATTTCATATAATTCATTCACTAAGTGTAATTTTTTCAAATAGCATTGAACACATAAAGACATATGTACCACAAAGCTGAGGACCTTCTGTCATGTTTATCACTTAAGCCTTTTCTTATATATTTGTAAAATTTGTATGCATATCAAATGGATAGTTTCTTTTCTCTCTCTTCAATTCTTATTCTTTATATGTTGGTGAACATACATACTGTCCTTGATCATTGATAGAATTCTATGCTCAAATGCATATAAAATTAAATTTAATAATTTTTCACCTTGTTTTACTGCAATCAAGTAAGTGAACAAAGCATGATATATTGCAAGATTTTCAAAAAATAATATGCAGAGAAAATGCATACAAATTTTTTTTCAGATGTCTCATGTTTCCAAGTGATTTGTCTGTTAGTCCATTGTAATTAGTCCTTCTTATAATATGGTCAATTCTATACATCAAAATTATGTTTTTTTTTTCTGAATACATCAATCTTATATTTTCATTTGTAATTAATTTTTACTTCCTTCACATTTTACTATGTCCAATACTCCTGTAATTATACTTACTCAAACAATGTAGGTACTTTAGACATATTAATCAAAATGAATTTTGATCCAATCTTTGAGATATAGAACTTAACTTCTCTAAAAGGAATGTTAAAAGTAATAATCAGAGTATTTTATTTTTGTTCAGATAATTACTTTGTATTTCATTGAATGTACTCACCTTTCTTAGTACAAACTTCCCTTTCCTTTTCTCTGGTTCAATCTTTAGATACTATCCAGAACTTAAGAGTCTTTTTGTGATGCTGAGTGTTGCTGTATTTTACTTAAATCTAACTTTCCTAGCATATCCCTATTGTTTATACTCCTATGTGCTTATACTCCTATACTATTGAATACACCCCATGGAGCTTACCATATTCACCTTTGTTTTTCTCTAGGCATTTACTCAAGCTAATATCACAATATCTCTTTGGATGCTTCTGACAAGCTCTAATGAAAAAGTGTTTCATATTTAAAAACATATTTAGTATGTATAATTTTACTTGTATATAAACTTTCAGGTTGGCCATTTGGTGAAGTATCACTAATTGGTATTTTCTTTACTATTATAAGAATATTATACCTTGACCAACTATTTCAAAACATTTCTAAGTTACCTCATGTGTGTATATGTGTGTATGCATGTGTGTGTGTGTGTGGGTGTGTGTGTGTGTGTGTTTATGTGTGTGTATAAGTTTAAGTTCTCTTTGGCTATTAATAAAACAAGGGTCCATGAGTTAAGAAGGAGATTCATAAGGCTTTGCATAAAGCAAAGAGAAGGGAGAAATTATGCAATTATATCATAATGTCATGAGAAGAAGAAAATAGTTATCATTTTCAAATTATAATTTACTATTTACCATGTAATTTCAAAATTGGGTATCCAATGAAGAATGATCAAATCTGTTTTATTAAAGTTTCTCCTTATCATTCCTCTATGGTTTTAGATAATGAGCTGCTTTGCTTTCTTAATATGCAGTATAGAAAAATAATTGTTACTTAATTACGTACATATGGCAAATTGTGAAAAATCATGCATATCTTTAAATCTATATATGTATTTATTTTAATATACAGTATAAGTGAAAAATGTTCTTTATCCTATTTCTCAAAATTACACATTCTACTTCTCGATTATTTTCCAGTGGATAATATTATTTATTTACTAAATTATTCACTTATTTCATTCCAACTGTTGCCCCCACTTCACGGTCCCCACTCTCAGACTTCTTCACCTCCATATCCTTCTGCACTGACTCTGAGAGTCTGCTCTGCCACCTCCTGCTCACACACTCTGCCACCCCCACATCATCCCTCCTAGCGTTCTCCCTTCCCTGGGGCATCACATGTCTGTAGAATTAGGCAAATCCTCTCCCACTGAGGCTAGACGAGGCAGTTCTCTGCTGCCTATGTGACTGGGGCCATGAATCAGCCCACATATGCACTTTGGTTGGTGGTTTAGTCTCTGTTACATCTTAGGGGTCTGAGTTAGTTGATAATGTTATTCTTCCTATGGGATTGCCATTCCCTTTATCCCCTTCAATCCTTTCCCTAACTTTTCCCTGGGGGTTCAGGACTTTGGGCCAATGGTTGGCTGCCAGTGTCTGCATCTGTCTCAGTCAGGTGCTGGCAGACCCTTTCAGAGAATAGTCATAATTGTCTCCTGTCTGAAAGCACAACATGACATTAGTAATAAGAAGGTTTGGTGCCTGTACAAGGTATCTCAGTTGGGCTGGTCACTGGATGGCCTTTTCTTCAGGCTTTACTCCATTTATGCCCCTGTATTTCCTTTACATAGGAATAATTCTGGGTCAAAAATTTTGAAGATGGGTAGGTGGCCCCATCACTCCACTGGGGGCCCTGTCTCTCTACAGGGGGTAGCCTTTTCTGGTTCCATCTCCCCACTGTTGGTCAAGTCAGCTAAGTTTATCACCATCAAGTCCCAGGTCTCTGGGACATTCCTGAGTTTCCCCTGTCCCTGACTTCTAGAACCTTCATATTTCCATTCATTCTCCTTGCTTTCTGGATTTCTTTGCTATCTCTCTCCATACTTGATTGTGCCCCCATTTTTCCATCCACTCTCCACTCCCACATATGTCCCTTGCTCCCTCTGCCTCCTGTGATAATTTTCTTCCCTCTTCTTAATGGGGTTGAAGCATCCTCAGTTGAACCCTCCTATTGTTAGACTTCATGTGGTCAATGAGTTTTATCATGGGTATTCTTTACTTTTTGGCTGATATCCATTTATCACTGAGTACTGCTTTTCTTAAAAGAATAATGTTTACTAATTATTTGATAATATCTTTTTGATATCAAATTACTTTATTAAACTATCACATGATAAATAAAATTAATTTCAAAACACATATATACATTTAAAAGAGTATTATAATAAATCTCAATCATAAAAACAATTAGATAGCATAAGCAATGTTCATATACCATAGATTCCAGGTTGTTAATCTTCCGTTTTATTATTTTTAATATCTCTATTGCTTCCTATCATATTAATACAACCAGAATGAATGTATTTCTTTTTACTTATGTGTGTGTGTCTGTGTCTGTGCACATGCACCTGTGTCTGTGTGTTTATACATGCACTTGAAGTAGTATTTGATCATGTAGATTTGGAGTTTTAATTTTGAGCTAATATAATTTCTGAGAACAAAACTTGGGCTGTGTGGAATTGCTGAACCAGTTCTCCTCCCCCACCACACAATTGTTCCTTGAAAATTTTAATCAATATATGTACACATACAGGCAATTATCCAAAGCCCCAACCTAGTTTGATACCATGTAGACCCCAAGATGTTGAAGATTCCTGGACACAGGGTTACCAACTAAGGAATGCTGCTAATAGGGAATGGAACTAGCCCAAGAGAAGGAAGTGTTTTACAGTCAAGAAAGTAATTAGAATTCTCAAGACTATTTTCACTTCAAATAAGGAGATGAAGTCTTTAGAGTTTTTTGAGATAGTTTTCTGTTTGTTTGTTTGTTAGTTTTGTTTTGATTTGATTTTTTTTTGCATTGATCCAGTACTTTCTCACTATGCTCCATTACCTCAAATTTGAAATTGTAGTGTATATTGTGTGATTACAACTTGAAGGTATGTGATCTGCTGTTCCATTTTGCTTTTACTAGGAAGTAAAGATGAGGGAATCAAGAATTCTCAGAAGAGAATCTGAAATTTGGACCTTAAAAAAATTTCAGGACATTTTAAATTACGAAAAAATGTGAAAGTAGACTAAATGCATTTTGCATTATGTTATGGCTCAATGCCTACAAAATCCAAGGAATGGAAAGGGGTGGTTTGAACAGGAATTGCCCCATATTCTATTGTGTTTAAATGTTTTGCCTATAATGAGTGGTACTATTAGGATGTGTGGCCTTTAGAGTAAGTTGTAGAGTTGCTAGAGGACATGTGTTACTCTGGGGACAGGCTTATGGGTTTAAGGAGATCAAGGATGGATTGTGTGTCTCACTTTCCAATTGTCCTGCATGTGAATTAAGAAGTAAGTCTATAGAAGACCATTTCTACTTTTACATTGCTATGCTTCCTGTTGTAACCATAGACTAAAACTTTGAAACGGTATGCTAGTCCCAGAGTTTATGCAAGTTGCTGTGGTCATTGTGTCTCCTCACAGAAACAAAATGCTATGAAAAATAGTTTCTCAGGTTATGTTCAGTGTGAACATATACCTTCATTCTACATGCTGGAGTTTTGATTCATGTGAACATTTTAAGGTCATTGTGTATTGTTATATACTGTGAAATTGTAAATATAATTCCCCTGCAGTATTGATAAATTATCCTATCCATGAGAATATTCCCAACCACAGTTTCTAAGAATAAGAATTTTTGAAAATCTTTCCAGTGCTCCTGAGCTAAGTTCCATAATCATTTTTGGGGAAGGAAAAGTTTCACGATGGAACCATAATGAAGCATTTTCTGTAATAAGCAAACTTTGACACTGAAATAAAATATACTTTTCTGTCCATGGGGAATCACAGCCTTTTAGAAAAAAAGATATTTCTGTCCACATAAGTTATAACTATATAAATGATGTGAAGGCTCAGAGAGTAGAATATTCCAAGTAAAAGACTGATGACCTGAGTTAATATTTCACAAAACAATGAGTGCATGCCTGTGATACAGTGATCACAGACAGAGTGGGAGACAGAAACCAGAGTATCTCTAGAAGTATCCTTTGTAAAAAAATTGGAATATATGTATAGAAAATACATAAAACCAGAAGTCATATGGGGTATTGCAAGACTTCATTCCCAGAACTAACCCTAGAGAGCCAGGTTGATATTAATGAGTTCAAGACCACCCTGATATCCCCAGAAATTTCCAATAAAGTCATAGATTTTTCTTGAATTACAAAGCAAACAACTGATAACAAAATGAATTAAAGCTTTAAATAAATAAAATAGACTATTTCTAAATAAGATGAAAAGCTATTTTTAACCCTGGATATTGTCTTCTCTTGGATTCATACTTAGTGATCTCCATAAAACTGTACATATAAAGGGACACACCTGCACTGAGAGATACAAACTAATATCTCAAATTTAAGCTTGTGATGCATTATTTTTTTATCTCATCAAATTAATGACAGATATTGGCCTTTCTCTGCCAGTTCTCCGATTGCATAAATGAAATTCCAGACTACCATACTGAAACCAATATCAAAAAAATGACAACAGTGAATCCATATGGAATGTTTTAGTTAACCTTGTATTATTAGTTAATAAAGATATTGTTTCTCAAATCTGATTGATTTTATTAAAAAATTAGTGAGTCTTCATAACTGAAGAATTCAGAAAACCAAGACCACAATAACAGAATATCTGTTATTTTGGAAGAAAGTGCTTCCTGATTTTTACACTGAAATTATTTGGTATCATCTAATAAAAAATAAAGTATGCTTTGAGGAACTATAATTATTGAGTGGTAATGCTAAGTGTACTTGCCAAACCTAGACCTATATAAACAATTTATTTCCATCTATTCATGGTGAAAATTTTATATATTTCATGAAAATAGACATGAACTATAAAGTTTACTGTACTGAAAATGTGGTCTATGTGTTATTCCTTTTGTGTATTTTTGGTATTTACACAGTTATAATTTTAAGAACTACCAGTATATTCTTGCTCTGGTATTTGCCATAGAGGAGATCAATGGGAACCCGAATATTTTACCTAATATATCACTTGGATTTGATTTCTACAATGTCCGATTCACTGAGAGGGACACTCTCATGAATGTCTTTTATTGGCTCACAGCAAGAAGGAAGAAAAATATTTTGCCAAATTACAACTGTGAAAAGAGCAAATTTTCTGCTGCACTCACAGGAACATCATGGACAACATCTGCTCAAATTGGCACATTACTTCAACTCTTTAAATTTCCACAGGTGAGAAAATTTGTAGTGTGAGAACTGGAAATTACATATCTTCAGTGATATTATAGGTGTTTTTCAAACTAAAAGAGGGGTATTTGAATTATTAAAACATCAAAGCAAGTGCCCAAACACATGAATATGAAACGAATTTCTCTTGCATGCAAGAGAAATAACAGTCAAGTAAATGGAACTAGGTAGTTCTTTGAAGCTAACAGGCTAGGTAGGAATTTATGTAAAATCTTTAAGTCAAATTTTCTTATAAAATTTAACTAAAACTAACAGTCTTTTCCTGATATCATTTGTTGCTTGAGGAAAAATTGTGTTTGATCTTAATATTGTTTTTTTTTTTACTTGGTTCAGCTTTCCTTTGGACCTTATGATTCCATTTTGAGTGACCGAAGTCAATATTCTTCTCTCTACCAGATGGGCCCAAAGTATACATCTCTTTCACTTGGTATTGTCTCTTTGGTGGTTCATTTTAGGTGGTCTTGGGTTGGTCTCATCCTCCCAGATGACCACAAAGGGAATACAATTCTGCCTGATATCAGAGAAGAGATGCAGAGAAAAAGAGTCTGCATAGCTTTTTTGAAAATGATCCCTGTCACATGGACTTCATATTTTAAAAAATTCTGGGAAAGTATGGATGGGGCAAATGTCATTATTATTTATGGTGACATTGATTCTTTAGGAGGTCTAATGAGAAATATTGGGCAAAGGTTATTGACATGGAAAATCTGGGTCATGAACATTGATCCTCATATTACTGAATATGCTGATTATTTCCTGTTAGATTCTTTCCATGGGAGCTTAATTTTTACTCAACATCACAGAAAGAATTCCGAGTTTACCAATTTCATTCAAACAGTTAATCCTTACAAATACCCAGAAGATATTTATCTTCCTAAGCTGTGGCACTTATTCTTCAAGTGTTCATTTTCTGATATTGACTGTCAATTATTGGCTAAATGTCAAGCCAATGCTTCTTTGGATATATTACCTTGTTATATAATTGACATGGCGATTAGTGAAGAGAGCAAGGCTATCTATAATGCTGTGTATGCTCTGGCTCACAGTCTCCATCAGATGAGTATTCAACAAGTACAAATACAGCCCCATGAAAATGGGAAGGATATGGTGTTTTTGCCATGGCAGGTAATAACAATTCTACTAAATTTTATTATCAGCACTTTGATATATGAGATATAAAATGAAAATGTATTATGCATTGTAAAATTCTTTCTATCTTTTCCACAATCAAAGGAATTTTTGTATTTTGAAATTTATCTTGAATTCAAGGCAGTTTCCGGTTTGTATTGCTGAGAAGTGGGATACAAAATACCAGGCTGATATTTTCATCGTCAATACCAATTTTATGGTATTAATAACTAGATATACGATAGTCTCATGATAACAGTTGCAATAAAATCAGTAGCTTCACTATGTATTTATTACAATAGGAATAAATGATTGTATATTTAAGTGAAACAATGATAGTGGCTTTATCTTAAACAATTTTCTAAATTATCTTTGAGACATTAGCAACTTCATTTCAGACACTTCATCTCTGAAAATAATCTGAAAGCAAAAACATCTGACTTGGTTACAAAAAAATTATCATTAGCATGAGTCAGAAGTTATTGACTCATTACCTTAATTTGGTTCATAGTTTTCTTTTGAAGCTGATGGGCATTCAGAAGCAGAATGATATCCCTTACTCATTCAGGGATTCATTTACTCAACATTACTGGAAACTTCATTAATTTGACTTTCACATTGGAAATTAAGAACTGTAAGACACATTCAAAATCATTGGAAGATCTGCCTCTTGGACACAGTATAATGTAAATTTATGAATTTCTTTCAGCTTAATACTTTCTTGAGGAAAGTTGATGAAAGAGACAACATGAGTTTAGATTGGAGACAGAAATTAAATGCAGGATATGACATTCTTAACCTTTGGAATTTACCCAAGGGTCTTGGACTAAAGGTGAAAATAGGATCCTTTTCTGCAAATGCTCCCCAGGATCAACAGTTATATTTATCTGAACAGATGATACAATGGCCAGAAGGATTTTCAGAGGTGAGTTATGTGTTCTTTCAATGGTTTTGCTTATGTAAATTATAAATTTTTATTTTCTGATACAATAACACTTGTTTTCTGACTCAAGATTAATTAATCTTTGATTACCAATATAAACTACCACAAACATAATACTAGTGTATTGGTCTTCTTATTCCTTGATTCAGAATAATGGAAGTATTTAGTGTTAAATAAGGCCCACAAAGTTCACTCACATTAATATTATTTGTCACAAATTATGAACACTTTGGAGCAGTATACTTCCATTTCTGAAATAACTAATGTGGTAATGTACTTTATATAATTCTCCACTTGAGATCACTAATATGAAACAATATGAAAGTATTTATATTGTATGATCACACAAAATGATCAAATATTACTCATGGATAGATAGAAGTATGGGAACAAGGGGTTCATATTACAGTAAATGAAATGAGAAAGCTAGATCTTAGAAAAGGATTTAACCATTTCATTTCCAACCATATTGGGATAATTTCCCCAGAAAGTCTAAGTATTGTAAGCTTTCAGTAACTTCTCAAAAAGTACCAAAAATATGGAAATATGCACCCAAATACTTTAACTATGGGAAAATATTTTCCTTCAAAATAACATATAATAACTTTGTTAATATACCTTAACTCTTCATAGATTCTTAATTGGTCCATTGACAATCTTGCTTAGACAGTGCAACCCATAATCAGTTACTTTAGTTTTTTTCCCCCCTCTGGAAAAAGAGAACTACATAGTGTGTATGTGTAAGGTACTGGTTTGACTGTGTCTTTTACCTAAATACATAGATAAAATAATTTAAGAAACAATTTGAGGGTTCAGTCCATTGTATTAGAAAATTCGTGATTTCCAAATGTATGAGGTTGTAGATGTTACAAAATTTGAATGCAGAAAGGCATGGATAGTGCAGCTATCTTCTGTTTTTTATACATTTTGTTCTTAGACATTATCCAATAAGAAGTGACAAATTTTATCTCTGTATTTCTTGCTAAAAATACACATATATTTGTTTCTATGTCTATTCTAAATTCTGTAAATTGACAGTCAAGATTCACAATCACAGTCAAAATAAAAATACTCAAGTCAGTAGTCATAAAGTATAGTGATAATATCAGTGTGGAGAAAATATCATGTTTCCTATGACCTGCTGTTCACACACTTGTCCCTACTTCATTGTGTTTCCAAAGTACCTACCACTCTGATAATTATTAGTCAAATCTTTAAAAACATTTGCTTCTTTAGAGCATGACCTTTCTAAATAATCCTCTGTACTTGTAAGAATCCATAAGAATTAATTATATATCATTAAAAAATTCTAAGTATCATGTTTTTTTTTATTTTATAAAACCATAAGCATTAGATAACATTTCTTTCATTTTTCTCAGATCCCTCAGTCTGTGTGCAGTGAGAATTGTAGGCCTGGATTCAGAAAAGTAACCCTGGAGGGCAAGGCCATCTGCTGCTACAGTTGCATTCCTTGTGCAGACAATGAGATTTCTAATGAGACAGGTAAGCACTTCCAATATTGATTGTGGCACATTGTTCAACAGTTATCCCCTTGAGGGATCAACTTTTATTAAGTTGAATTGAGTTCTATTAAAAGACTGTGAATGGTGAAATTAGAAATTTCTACAAAGGAGAATTAGAGGAGTCTAGGGCTGACATCTGCCACCCTAATCACCTAAATCATGTTGTGTGGGGAAAATTTAAAAAAAGGCCGCCACAGCGGCGCATGCCCGCTGCCGTGGTGAGTCCCCACATCAGGGAGGGAGAGCTTATAGTTCCAGCGGCCTGAGGGCCTTGGCCGCGGCGGGCCCCAGTAACACGAGGAAGTCCTTGGTTCCAAAAAAGTTTATTGACATGACGGATAATAGATGGATCTAGGCGTACCCCCCAAAAAACTCAGGGCCGTCCCGAGTTATATAGGGAGGGAGAAAGGGGGAGGATTAGGGGAGGATCTGGGGGAGGAATGTTTAATTTGCTCTGCCCTCTGGCCTTCATTAGTATGCAAATCTCAGGGCCTGAGACCTAAAGCCTGGCCTATGTGACTCTATGGAAATGTGGCTGTTTTCAGGATCCTAGATTATGAGAGGTACCGAGCTCCTGCCGGTTCTCACGCAGAATTCCACGGAGAATCTCGGGGTTCTAAGTACCTGCTCAACCATGACCCAGGATACCCTTATACAGTCCCACAATGTTGTACAGTTCATTAGTTGAGATTCTGTGTATTTGTATGATTCATTACACTTTACCACATTAAAATTGACTAAGATTTCATAAAATTTAACTTAAATAACTTTGTATCTGTTCATTAAAAACATTGTTCCTTCCTTGTATAATGTAATTACAGTAAAATTCATTATGAATTTAATGATTTCATGTCAATACAATTAAGTTAATTTAAAATAATACAGACCTCTAATTCTCCTATGTAGAAATTTCTAATTTCACCATTCACAGTCTTTTAATAGAATTCGATTCAACTTAATAAAAATTGATTCCCTCAAGGAGATAACTGTTGAACAATGTGCTGTCATCTTTCTAGTTGTTGTAATTTGGGCTCATTCTAGAGAGTAATATGTTCAATAAATGAAATTTTCCTGTTTAATTTAATGTCAGTTACAAAATAGGTGACTATTAATAGTGCTTTCCTGCAAATCACACAATCAACCTTTGAAATATATTCACACCGTTCATTCCCAATAATGCTTACATTTTTTGGTATTTAACATTCTTTTCTAGGATAACACTGGTATGAGCATATGCAGGACCAAAGATGTCAGCTTACATAAATAAAGTTATACACAATAAAGGGTCTGGGACAGTATAATACCCATCAATGCACTTCAAAGGCATTGACTAGATTCCTTCTTGCTTCAAAATAATAACTATCATATTTTTATGATATATTTTTATTTATAGCCTAAAACCATCTGTAATGCAGAGAAATTATGGAATATAGATTGTTTGCTTAGAAGAGTAGGTACTATGAACAAATATGGTATCTTCAACAATTCAAAGATATTGCTCAGTAGTTCTGTACCAACTAAAATTGAGCCTAAAGTAAAATTAATTAAAAACTTTTAAATAGTATCTATTTACTTCTTTCAAAATTCTATTTCATATATGTGATCATATTTTTGCCTGCAAAACATACCAGAACCACCCATGGATCTCTACTTATCAAATATGTTGTTTTCTCTTTTAAAAAATAATACTCTCTACTCCAATTTGTGCTACCTAAATATGCTTGAATGTGAGATCTGCACTGTAGAAAGTTCAACTTCAGTGTTCACAATTTTAAAGGCTTTTGATCTTTCATTTGCCATACCTCCTAAAGTAAAGGTGTCAACCTTCCCTTTATTATGATTATCCATTAGGCCTGAGCTTGTACTGATCATGTACATAATGTCACAATCATGAATTTATATACAGAATTGCCATCACGTGTATTTATATCATTGTTTCTTTGCAGTCCTTTGAGGTTTCTGATCTTTATGAAGTTTCCACTCATACTTTAATAACTGCAAAATTTCTATAACAGTAGATTTTTATCCTCAAATTTTTAGCCACCTAAAATCCTTACCTACAAATGTACATGTGTGCCTTTATTTGTTACATATGTATAAGTACATGTTTATGTATAGTATGTGTGTGTCTGTGTGTATGACTGTATGTACACAGGCATGGTACAAGTGACTTGGGAATGTTTCTGTATATTCCAAATCACACTGGGTCAATTACCAAGACCAAATCAGAAAGGGATAATATTTATTAACTATACGGTACAAAAGTATAAAGCTCAAATACATGCAAAACACTGAAAATTTGAAAATATTCGTGTTAAAAGTTGCACAATAATGTAATAATATCTTTTAAAATTGAGATATAAATTTTTATTATTATTAATTAAGTAAAATCTAAGTTCTGGTGATCCAATCACAATTTAAGAAATATAGAAATATTGATGTCATGTTGAAATCTGGATTCATATATTTAAGGTTAACCATAAAGTTTACAAGTTTCAAGAGCACAGTATTATAGAAGTGTTCTCAAAAGTCTGTTAGCTCTTCTAATAATTTTGTATTTGAAAATTAATGATTCATACAAAAGTTATGAAAACAATTAATAACAGCTATGAAATTTAGGAAAACAGCTTTATGAAAATTTACTAATGTAATAGTTTCTATTCACTAAACACCAGCAGAAAATGAAGAGATCTTAAAAACAAAGAATTTTACTCAGGAGTAAATTTAGGACTCGTTTCTGAAAAAAAAACCATGATCTGAAAAGCATTGCAAAAAAAATACTTCCTCTGATGTTAATTTTGCATGTATAATTCATAAAGTATATGTAATTTGTGAGATTATATCATGCCTCAGGTAGGTTTATTCCATTTAACTTTTTTAAAAAAATATTTTATTTAATCTTGTTTTACAGTTCAGATTTTATCTCCTTCCCAGTCTATCCTCTTTCTGATCCATATTACATCCCCACCTCGACTCCTCTAGTATGTCCCCTCATCCCATCTCCCAACCCCTCAACCCCACTGGACCTTGTTACTACCTTGGGATTCAAGTCTCTTGAGGGTTAGGTGCATCTTCTGTGTCTGTATCCAGACCCAGCAGTCCTCTGCAGTATATGTGTTGGGGGCTTTATATCAGCTTGGGAATGCTGCCTGGTTGGTGGTCCACAGTCTTAGATATCACAAGGTTAGTTGAGACTGCTCGTCTTGCTATAGGGTCTCCTTTCTCCTCAGCTTCTTCTAGCCTTTCGCTAATTCAATAATAGGAGTCAACAGCTTTTGTTTATTGGTTTGGTGTACATATATTCATCTAACTCTTTCAGCTGCTTGTTGGATCTTTCAGAGGGCAGTCATGATATGCCTCTTGTGAGCACACCAGAACATGTGTAATTGTGTCGGGCTTTGTAGGGTTAAATGGAGTACACTTGAGAAGACCACTTGAGAAGGCAGGATATGGGATGTATGACTGTGCAGAGTGGGTGTCAGAATATGGGAAGCTGTGAGACACAGCTCCTGAGGTGGAGGGAGCACAGGTATGGGGGATATCACAGCTGGCTTGGGGGTCCCCAGGCCTGTAGGGAGTCCAGGGTCATCTGGTTCTCAAGCTCTGGGACACCCAGGTGCCTCTGGAGTTTGCAGAAGAGCTGAGAGTTGGTCCCACAGGCTGAATCTTGCCTGTGGCTTAGGGGAAAAAGTGAGAGAAGCTCCAACTGGGTTCCACCAGGATAGTACTTGGCTTCTCAGTGGGAAACTTGGATTGGTGGACATTGTGGCTAGGAGTGCTGGCAGGACTTCTTTGGGAGACTAGAGGAGGCTCTTTAGGCGAAGGCCTGCTCCATTGCTCCTTACAGCAGATCCTGATGAAAAGAGGCAGTCCATGGTTTTAAGGGCTTTATTTACATGGGGGAAAGTGGATGATTAATACCCTACTCCACTTGTCAGGGCAGGTCTGAGGGTAAATACTTTTTTCATGAAGGAGTGTCTAGGAAGGAAAGCTTAATTGGCTAAGCCCTTCAGGTCTTAACGTACCTCATTAAAATGGGGATGTCTTGAGGCTTTGTGACCTGTGGTCACATCCTCTAACTATGGAAAGGCTTGGCGCATTGCCCTTTCCTTACTGATGTACACAAATTTATGGAGGGCAGACGCCTTCTTGCCAGGAGCCTGGTGTCAGCAAGCATGGCAAAATGATTTCCATCCCTCAAAGCAACTGGTGCTTCCAAATCTGTGCTTGACCAGGAACCAGGGTGCCTTTCACATTCCTACATGGCTTGGGGCCTCTCCTGGCACTGGACCTCCTTTGCCCATTCCTCACTTGATGCTCTGTATTTCTGCTGGAGGTGAGCTCTACAAGTTTCCCATTGTAGGGCATTTCATCTAAGGTCCCTCCCTTTGAGTCCTGAAAGTCTCTCAAAACCCAGGTATCTGGTGCATTTTAGAGGGTAACCACTTCCTACCACCCTAGATTGCCTGTTTACATTCTTAATTCTTGCCCAAAGGGCTTCAGTCCTCTTCTCCTCATTAAATAACTGATCATTTCCCACTCTTCCCTTCCCTGTTGCCTTTCCCACAAAGATCCTTCCCTCTCTCCTCCCTTCTGTAATTGATTTCTTTTCCCTCTCAAGAGGGATTGAGGCATCCTCACTTAAGCCCTTAGGGTTTTTTATCTTCTTTAGTTCTGTAGATTGTATCCTCCTTATTAAGTATATTTTTGGCTAATATACACTTATTAGTGAGTACATACCATGTATGTCCTTTTGGGTCTGAGTTACCTATAGTATTTACTACTAAAAGAGATACATCATTGGCATAAAAGGCAGAAAATTTTTGTAAGTAAACAGAGGAAAAGCATTAGGATAGTTCAATTTAAGTTGCTATAAAGAAAAAGGATTTTAAGAGAAGCTACTGGAAGTTGATGTCTATCTGAAAAGACATCATTTTCTATGGAAATGTAGACAACTTATGTAATGGAAGGAGTGTGATGGAATGAAAGAATGAATGATTGGATAAAAACCTATTATATATGAACATAAATGCTAAAAGATACACATAATAAAGATAGAGTGTATTGCTAGTATGTAATTACTGACAACAGTGCGCTTGTTGTTTGTCTCTGAGAAAACAATCTAAGGTGAAATTTGTGGCAGCTCATTTGGAGAGAAATATCTCAGAAGAAAGGGGGGATTAATTCAGCCTGGACTCATGATCTCATGATAATCTACATTTCTGACTAGATACTGATCAGTGTGTGAAGTGTCCAGAGAGTCATTATGCAAATACAGAGAAAAACCAGTGCTTCCAGAAAGCTGTAATCTTTCTGGCCTATGAAGACTCTTTGGGGATGTCTCTAGCCAGCATAGCTCTGAGTTTATCTGCACTCACAGCCTTTGTTATTGGTGTTTTTGTGAAATACAGAGACACTCCTATTGTCAAGGCCAATAATCGAGCTCTCAGTTACATTTTACTCATCACACTTACCTTCTGTTTCCTCTGCTCTTTGAACTTCATTGGTCAGCCCAACATGGCCACCTGCATCCTACAACAGACCACATTTGGAATTGCATTCACTATGGCTCTTGCCACTGTCTTGGCCAAAGCTATTACTGTGGTTATTGCATTCAAGGCCACTTTTCCAGGAAGAATGTTAAGGTGGCTCATGATGTCAAGGGCCCCAAACTACATCATTCCTATCTGTACCCTGATACAAGTTGTTTTTTGTTTAATATGGATGGTATTTTCTCCTCCATTCATTGACAAAGACATTCATATTGAACATAAATACATCATAATTTTTTGCAACAAGGGGTCATCTGTGGCCTTCCATTGTGTCCTGGGATACCTCTGCTCCTTGGCACTTGGAGGATATACCATGGCTTTCTTGTCTAGAAATCTGCCTGACACATTCAATGAATCAAAATTTCTGTCATTCAGCATGCTGGTGTTCTTCTGTGTCTGGGTCACCTTTCTTCCTGTCTACCACAGTACCAACGGGAAGGTCATGGTAGCTATGGAAGTCTTCTCTATCTTAGCTTCCAGTGCAGCCCTCCTTGGCTTTATATTTGGTCCTAAGTGTTACATTATCTTGATCAGGCCAGACAGAAATGCATTTCATCATATCAGGGACAAAACACATTCTAGAAGGAATAAGACTTATATAATGTAATTAATAATAAATTTAGCTTCTATATTAAGAATATTGATAAAAGGTTTGACTTCATTTCCTATACCATTCTAAACATATGTTATATAATTATACTATGGATGAACCTTATCAAATTTCATTCTCTTTCCAATTTTAATACAGTGCTTTATTATGACTGACCTTTTTTTCTCATGTTTTAATACCACATTTGCTCTCTGGCTCTACAAAAGTTGTGAGTCTACAAATTATTGACTGGATAATGTTGAAATTTATAACTCTTTTTTTTAATTATACTCTCATTTGTCATTTTCTTCTTTTAATTTACTTATTAACAATAATTTGCATATTCTTCTCTGTGGCTGAGTTAGTAACATATTTCCCTTGAAATATCCATCCAAATAAAATTTTTAATGACTACTAATAAGTTATACTGGAAATTTTATTGTTATATAATTGTTTTCTAATTTTTATATATTCAATTTTCAATACACTAGATTTCAAAATGAATAGAATGGTATTTCTAAAGATATCAAGACATTCAGGTAGTTTGTAATGTTTTGTTAGGGCTATGTGGTCATACTAAAAAGCAACAGGTTTTATCATTTAAATGTAATCTCTTTTGAAAACAATAACATTCTAGATTATTATATAGTATGTTAGAAAATAACTTAGTAAGTAGAAATATATAGAAATGTATTTTATTACTCAAAATGAAATATGAGTCAATCTAGAACAATTCACTTATAGTGAACTATACTCAGCATATATTCAGATTGTGACAAATTATGTCACATGTCCATCTATTGCAAATCTGGCTGACTACTCTCACTTACATAAGAGCTGCCTTTCTGAGAGTCATTGTCATGAGTTAGCAAAAAAATGCCTCTAGATTCTTAAATATTGAGGTATAGGGGTAGTAAGAAAAAATGATTATAAAGATAACATGTTCAATCATGGCTTATCAATAATGACTAAACTTATTAATCTAGAAAGGATTTTAAAAGGTAAATATTTTCTGTCATGATTAATAAATGATGACTATACTTATGTACTTACAATCAAGAGGTATTTAGTGCAAGTTTCCAAGGACAGAAATGATATCCTCTCATGTTTAGAAAAAAATGCACCTAATCTTGCCTAGTTAGTTTTGTATAAATAAAAAAGGACTATGTTATATCTATATATTTATATCTACATTTATACCTGTCACTCTATTTCTATCTCACTATATATCTAACATCTGCCTATAGATACATAGAAAAATAGATGCACGTATCAAAATTTTTGATTAAATAGATAAATAGGTGATGGATGGATGGATAGATAGATAGATAGATAGATAGATAGATAGATAGAATTGTATCAGTATCAGTATAGTTGTAGACATAGATATAGATATATTGATGTATTATTCAGGTCTTTTTAAGAAGTCATGTTGGTTAAGATTTATATATCGCTATGGGTAGCTACTTTATATCCCCTGGAGACTCTTTTGGGTTTCTGGCATCTGAGCTGCCCCGAGTTCTCCATCCCAACTGTTACATACCTCCTTTCAAATTTCTGATGCTCTGTACTTCTCTCCTATCTCCTCTTGTATCTTAACTGGCCACTCCTTTTTCCCTCCTCCTCCTCCTCCTCTCTCTCTCCCAGAACCTAATTTTCCTCTACTTCCTGGAGATTATTTACTTCCTCCTTCTGAGTAGGACTGTAGAATTCACACTTTGATGTGAGCTTCTTTCTACTTGGTGAGTCTGTGAGTTTTATTTTTTAAGGTCTCAAATCTACCATTGCAAAAGGATAAAGTAAAAATTCATTTTCATTTTTACATTTGGATAAATAACTGTCATCTTTATTTTCAAAAAGCAATCAAAGATCTCTAAATTGAAATAGAAAATAATTCTTTAAAAGTCTCTATAAAATTCAATATTATATATGGCTTTTTAATATAAGAATTGCATATTTCCATTTAGGTTCTGAGATATCAATAGCAAAAGTAGTTATTACACTTATATCTTAACTATTATAAGTCAGAATATTTTGACTTTTATTTAACAATAAATTATATGTTCATCCTCTACTGTTCTGCTGATCTGGTAACTGATAACTTCCTTCTGCAAACACATGTCATTATAGGCTTTTAAAAGCAGTAGTAGTAATCTAATTATTATGCAACAGTCCTCAACAATAAGTGGCTATAGGAAACATCAATAAAACCTCACAGTTTTACTGCTGCTCCATGGGTCATTTCAGAGGTCTATTATGCACAAGAATCCAGTAAGACAAAACCGTGCTCATGCCCATAAAAAACATGCACGTTTAAATATTGATTTTTTTCCATTTCTCTCATTTACTCTACTCATTTGTTTTTCTTGAGATTAAGTATAAAGCAAATACCTATATTCCAAGTAGTATCTCAGGGTCACCTTGGTGGAAAAGCTGAAAGTTATCCAGTAGAAATAATTTATCAGAACCTAAAGAGTAAGAAGTATTATAGCATAGATTTTGATTTAGAGCATTATAGTTTCCTAATGTTTATATTCATTACATCATTTTACTTTAAGTTCTCTCTTTAGAACTTTATTAAAAGCAATATATCCATGGTGTTCTCAAACCTATTTTATAACCTACCTATTATGTATCTATAGGTTTCCACATGAAATTCCAGAATCATGGTCAAAACATATTTGATATTTTATAAAATATATTGCAATTGAAGCCAAGTATGTAGGCACATGACTGTCATTCCAGAACTCAGAGTTCAAGTCAAGTCTAGTCTTCAAAATTAGACCCAGCCTCAAGGAATACATGCATACATACACAAAATAATACATAATATCTTTATGATTACAGTAGAAGATTCAGTAACTGCTATAAAACAAAATATAGAAACATCTAATGCTAAAAAAGATATATCATTTTCCTGTTTAAACTTAATGTAACTAGTATCCATAGTAGAATTTAGTAAATATAATAAGAAATTCCTGTTCAATACAATATAAATTTTCATTCCTATAATTTCAATAAAAAACAGAAAAAAATTTTAAAAAAATATATTGTATCAGTACCTTATATCACTTTATTTTCTCTAATGTATGTATCTTTCATTCATCATCTGTATGTGTATCTATTCTCCTATCCAAATATTAGTGTATTTGACACAAGTTTTGTGGGCACAAGAAATTGTTTGTTAGAAATAAATATTATTTTTAATTCTTAGCCTCAAACTTAAGTGGAAAGTATAAAAATACATACATTTGTACTCAAGTCAATATTTTATTAGTGTAACAAAATCTGGTGACTATGTCAGTGCACAGTTATTTGAGTTGCTCTGGAGTGAAATAGATATCCTATAGTTGCATTACTTGATACTCTCCTGGTTCTAAGAAATTACCTGAGATGAAACACTTAACGGCAGGTAGTATTAGTTTCTTCAGTGGTTTTAGATAGATTTAAATCTATCATGGCAGAAAGGTAATAAAAGAAAGAAGAGTCTGAAGAGAATATTTTCAACTCTTCACATTTTATAGAATGACAAGACAGGTTATATAGGCTATATGCAAGTGTAGGTTAAACTGTTAAAGATTTTTTTTTACTGGTAATCTCTGTTCACAAAACATCCTAGTATCTAAAATTTTCTACAATATTCAAAGTAGCAACTTGTTGGAGACTATAATGACTGGACTATAAAGAATATAGCATGTATCAAGGCAAAGACTGAACTAGCATATAAGATATACTGTGGATTAACTACATGTCATTTGGACATCCCCAGTACCTCACTTAATACTACATTACATATTACCTCTGTCTTAGTCTATATCTGATCTTACATACAGCTTTCTACAGATTAAAGTTCACATAATCACCTTGTTGAAACTTTCCTCAGACCAAATTTGAATAAAAGGGCTTCCTTCCAGGCATTCACAAACATGAGTAATATCATGGAGTCTAACAATGAATAATCCTCCTAAGTATTTACCTACCAGTGTTTATTACATGGGCTGTGGATACCAATTGCAGAGCCACAGGGAAGAAAGTGCTTTAGTTTTCTCCAGGGCTAAAGAGCAATCTGAGAAAAAATTGAATCATGAATATACAACAAACCTCTATTTTTCCCAGAGAAATAAAATCTTGTAGAAATTTGATGTACTCCTACGCATGGCACTTCACAATCTACACTGTCCAGGTTTAAGGCAGAAAAAAAATGTTCATTTTGATGGTAGTTCCCTTGCTACTCAATATTCCACTTCTCATTGCAAATTTCATTGATCCCAGGTGCTTTTGGAGAATAAATTTGAGTGAAGTCAAGGTTAAAGATTTGGGAATAACTTGTTCCTTTATCCTTGGGGAAGTTTAGATGCCTATGGAGAAATATTATTTGAACCAGAAAGTGTGTTTGTATTTTCCATGTAAATGACAACTTGAATACTTCTTGAGTGCTCTGAGGATGAAGATTAGCCAAATCCTTGAGTCCTCTCCCCTATGGTTAAGTCTGAACCAAGAAACAACCTTAATTCTTTTACAGATTCAATCCTATTTTTTACTTTTAATTAATCCAGTGAAAGCTTTGTTTATATTCCATGTGGCCTCTGACATAAAGCCTTGAAGCTGAGGAATAAAGGACTGTCTACATTGATCCTTCACATAAAGTCCTCCTAATAACAGATTACATTGCACTATAGACAGTGTTGACTTACTGAAATTGACCCTGTAATATTTCCTTGTATTTTATCCCAGTTACATGTAAAAATTGGTCATAAAATCTATTTACACTCCTTTATCAGTGTGTTGCTCCTAGAGCACATGATGATTCCAGTGATATTCACAGCACATATGGTTATCAAGAACTTTACATACATACAAACTTACTCTCTCAAATTCATTTCATACAGTCACTTCTTGCCTTCTAAAACTTCAAATATGAAAAGAAAAGATCATACTTCATATGAATTCCTGGATGAATATATTTGTATATATATATGATCAAGTAATATTTAGATCATTAGAGGGTGAGACATGGAAGTGTTTTAAAGATAAGAGCCAAATGATCTGTGGCTTCATGGTTCATACTGTTCATATACAATCACTGGCTTTTATGTTTTAGAAAGATCAGTTCAGCACTCAGTCTTTAGAGTAAAACAAATTTGGAACAGATGGAATAAAAAAAATATGTTTACACTCTTTGAATAGTGAGGCTATCATTAACAGTGATTACTGCTTATGTCCCTTGTTACTGAAGTGGGTGAGAGTTTTGTGGAATAGTTATAACATTTGAGAACTGTGATACAGGAGAGGCTATTAGGGTTTTTTTTTGTCATTATTTAAGAAACCTATCTTCTTTTTTCATGTCTAAGTTGGTTAATCTCTGATCCTTTTGTGATATTTATACCTTGTGGGCCTTTTTCAGAAATTTTAGTAAATGTAGGTACACATGTTACCAATGTGATATCAATATCCATTTTTATGGATTGTTAATATTTTTAAAGCACAGCCCTTTAGACTACTAGGCCACACAGACAGATTAATAAACTAATATTTCAATGGCACCCACATTCATAAAAGAGACTTTAGTAAAGTTCAAAGCACACATTGCACAAAACACAATAATAGTAGGGGACTTCAACATCCCACTCTCAGCAATTGACAGATCATGGAAACAGAAACTAAACAGAGACACAGTGAAATTAACTGAAGTTATCAACCAAGTGGATTTAACAAATATCTGTAGAATATTTCTTCATGAAAAAAAGAATAAACTTTTTACTCTGCACTTCATGGTATCTTCTTCAAAATAGATCATATAATTTGTCACAAAACAGGCCTCAACCAATGCAAAAAGACTGAAATAATGCCTTGCATCCTGTCAGATCACCATGGACTAAGGCTGGTCTTCAATAATAACAAAAACAATGGAAAGCGCACATACTTTGGAAACTGAACTATGATCTACTCAATGATGAGTTGGTCAAGAAAAAAATTAAAAAGAAATGAAAGATTTTTTTAGAAATTAGTGAAAATGAAGGCTCATCATACTAAAACTTATGGGACACAATGAAAGCAGTGCTATGAGGAAAACTCATAGCTCTAAGTGCCTAAAAAAGAAATTGGAGAGAACATAAACTAGCAACTTGACAGCACACATGAAGGCTCTAGAACAAAAAGAAGCAAACACACCCAAGAGGAGAAGGTGGCCGGACATAATCAAAGTCAAGACATAAATCAAGAAAGAACAAACAAAAAGATCTATACAAAGTATCAAAAAAAAAAAAAACAGGAGCTGATTCTTTGAGAAAATCAACAAGATAGATAAACCCTTAGTCAGATGAACCAGAGGACACAGAATCTGTATCCAAACTAATAAAATCAGAACTGAAAAAGGGAAACATAAAACAGAATGGAGAAAATTCAAAAAAATTATCAGATCCTACTATAAAAGCCTATACTCAACAAAACTGGAAAATCTGGAAGAAATGGACAATTTTCTAGACAGATGCCAGGTATCAAGTTAAATCAGGAGCAGATAAACTATCTAAACAGTCTCATAACCCCTAAAGAAATAGCAGCAGCCATTAACAGTCTTCTCACCAAAAAACAAACAAACAAACAAACAAACAAACAAAGGACCAAATGGTTTTAGTGCAGAATTCTATGAGACCTTCAAAAAGAACTTAACACCAATTCTCTTCAAACTATTCCATAAAACAGAAACAGAGGAACATGACCCAATTTGTTTTATGAAGCCACAATTACATTCATACCTAAATCACACAAAGACAGAACAAGGAAAGGAAACTTAAGACCAATCCCCCTTATGAATACTAATGCAAAAATATTCAATAAAATTCTTGCAAACTTAATCCAAAAACATATGAAAAAAATCATCCATCTTGATCAAGTAGGCTTTATCCCAGGAATGCAAGGATGGTTCAATATTCAGAAATCCGTCAGCATGATCCACTATATAAACAAAATCAAAGAAAAAAAATCACATGGTCATCTCACTAGATGCTGAGAAAGCATTTGACAAAATTTAACATCCCTTCATCCTAAAACCCTTGGGAAGATCAGGAATTCAAGGCCCATACCTAAACATAGTAGAAGTAATATACATCAGGCCAGAAGCCAACATCAAACTAAATGGAGAGAAACTTGAAGCAATCCCACTAAAATCAGGGACTAGACAAGGCTGCCCATTCTCTCCCTACATATTCAATATAGTACTAGAAGTCCTAGCCAGAGCAATTAGACAACACAAGGAAGCCAAAGCATTACAAATAGGAAAGGAAGAGGTCAAAATATCACTATTTACAAATGATAGTATACTTAAGTGACCACAAAATTTCCACCAGTGAACTCCTAAACCTGATAAACAACTTCAACAAAATGGCTGGATATAAAATCAATTCAAACAAATCACTAGCCTTCCTCTATTCAAAGGTTAAACAGGCTGAGAAAGAAATTAGGGAAATGACATCCTTCACAATAGTCACAAATAATATAAAATACCTTTGTGTGATTTTTAACCAAGCATGTGAAAGATCTGTATGACTTTCAAAGAACTTCAAGTCACTGAAGAAAGAAATTGAAGAAGACCCCAGAAGATGGAAAGATCTCCTATGCTCATGGATTGGCATATATCAAAAATAGCCATCTTATTCAAAGTAATCTCCAGGTTCAGTGCAATCTCTATCAAAATTCCAACTCAGTTCTTTCTAGAGCAATTTGCAAATTCACTTGGAGTAACCAAAAACCCAGGATAGCGAAAACTATTCTCAACAATAAAAGAACTTCTGGAGAAATCACTATCCCTGACCTCAAGCTCTATTACAGAACAATAGTGATAAAAACTGCATGGTATTGGTACCAAGACAGGCAGGTAGATCAACGGAATAGAATTGGAGACCCAGAAATGAATGCACACATCTATAATTTCTTGATGTTTGACAAATGAACTAAAATGATCCAGTGGAAAAAAGATAGCATTTTAAACAAATGCTGCTCGTTCAACTAGTAGTTAGAATGTAGAAGAATGAAAATCAATCCATTCTTTTCTCCCTGTACAAAGATCAAGCACAGGTGGATCAATGATCTCCTCATAAAACCAGATACACTGAAACTAAGAGAAAAGAAAGTAGGGAAGAACCTTGAACACATAGGCACAGAGGAAATTTTCCTGAATAGAACACAAATGTCTTATTCTTTAAGATCAACAATAGACAAATGAGACCTTATAAAATTGCGATGTTCTTTAAGGCAAAGGACACTGTCAATAGGATCAAATGGCAACCAACAGATTGGGAAAAGATCTTTATCAATCCTACATTTGATAACAGGCTAATATCCAACAAATACAAGCAACTCAATATATTAAGACTCCAGTGAACCAAGTAACCCTAGTAAAAATGGGGTACAGAGCTAAACAAAGAATTCTCTGCTGAGAAATACCATATGGCTAATCACCTATAGAAAAGTTCAATGTCCTTAGTCATCAGGGAAATGCAAATCAAAACAACCCTGAGATTCCACCTCACACCAGTCAGAATGGCTAAGATTAAAAACTCAGGTGATAGCAGATGGTGGTTAGGGTGTGGAAATACTCCTCCATTGTTGGTGAGATTCCAAGCTGGTACAACCACTCTGGAAATCAGTCCGGTGGTTGTTCAGAAAATTGGAAATACCATTAACCGAGAACCCAGATATACCACTCCTGGGCATATACTCAGAAGATGGTCCAACATAGAGCAAGGTCATATGCTCCAGTATGTTCATAGCACCCTTATTTATAATAGCCAGAAGCTAACATAAACCCAGATGTCCTTCAACAGAGGAATGGATACAGAAAATGTTGTACATTTACACAATGGAGTATTACTCAGCTATTAAAAACAATGAATTTGTGAAATTCTTAGGCAAATGGATGGAACTAAAAAATATCATCCTCAGTGAGGTAACCCAGTTCAAAAGAACACACATGGTACGCACTCACTGATAAGTGGATATTAGCCCAAAAGCTAACAATACCCAAGATACAGCTCACAGACCACCTGAAGCTCCTGAGTAAGGAAGACCAAAGTGTCTTTGCTTTGGGCCTTCTTACAGGGTGTAACATAATACTCAAGAGAAAAACTATGGGGACAAAGTGTAGGACAGAAACTGAAGGAGAATCCATCCAGAGACTGCTTCATCTGGATATCCATCCCATGTGCGGTCGTCAAAGGTAGATGTTGATATGGATCCCAGTTAATGCATGCAAACAGAAGCCTGATATAGCTGTCTCCTTAGAGGTCTGCCAGAGCCTTCAATATACAGACGTGGATGCTCACAACTAGACCTCATGGGGTTACCAATGGAGGTGTTAAAGAGAAGACTGAAGGAGTTGAAGGGGTTTGTGGCCCCAAAGGGAGAGCAACAAACAATACCAACCAACCAGAGCTCCCAGGGTCTAACCCACCAGCCTAGGAGCACATAGGGAGTGACCCATGGTTTCAGCTGTATATGTAGGGGTGGCTGGCCTTGTAGGGCATAGATGGGAGAGGAGATCCTTGGTCCCATGAAGGTTGGATGTCCCAGTTTGAGGGAATTCTCGGGTGGTTTTTGGAATTGGTGGGTGTGAGAGGGCACATCCTCATAAAAGCAAGCGGAGGGGGGATTTGATAGGGGTTTCCTGGGTGGGAGGCAATTGGGTAAAGGGGATCACATCTGAAATGTAAATAAAATATCCAATTTAGAGAAAATGATTGATGTAAAATAAAATAAAATCCTAAAAAAAAGAAACTCATACTTCTTAAAGTTTAGTTGGAAGTAGTACTTAGAGCATTACAGAAGGTCTATTCTCAAATATCTTTTGTATATTAGTAAAATAATTGAGTTGTTTTGTAAATGGCCTATTTTATAGAGTATCAGATGAAAACATCACAGGGTATAATTTTTGGGGAAATCGTGATTGTATTTACCTTAAATGACTATTGATCATATGATATGAAAGGACAAGGATGAGACAGGAAGCATTATTCTTTACATAAACATAAACACAATATGGTATTATTACATTCCCACTGTCTTGTGTTCTACTTTTATTATAATAATGAACATATCCATACAATTTCCACCAAAATCTCTTCTGTTTTATAAACATATAATACTGGCACATACAAATATCACTGTAATTGCATTATTTTGCAGATTCTCAGTAGAATGTTAGTAGTTTTACTGAAACTAGAAAGATTATCAAAGATGTTTCTAGAAATTAATTTATAATGATGAGAAGTACCCAGAATGAATATATCACATTCCTTTGTAAATAGTATGTAGGTGAATGATACATGGGTGGTGCTGTAAGCCCTTAATGTCTGTACTAAATGGTTGGCGTTTGAATTGTGTATCTGTACATTTGAAGCCAGGATAGTCTACAGCAAAGTATCTTATAAAACACTTGGATGAATTGTTCTCTTATGACACAAATAATTCTTCCTCAAATACATACAAACATATGCATAGACATTTATCATTTACCAAAATCATATTTGATATCTGACTTTATTTAAAAATAAATATTTAAAGAAGATTTTCTTTCAGTAAAAGATTGAAAAAAATAACAAGATGAGGATAGATATGAGGGAACATGTTAAGAATATTGGCCACTAGCTTTAAGTGATTTAAAGTACAGGAACCCAATGTTTCTGCAGAAAGACTATCATGCACTGATAAATCGTGCTTTTACTTCCTTAACCAATTTGGTTAATTTTACAAGAAAATATCTTGAACTCAATGAGTCTCATAACACATGTATTTTTACATTGCTCAATAATTTCAAAATGAAAACATCATCAGAATTACTCTTTTGTCAATCTCTGTGGTAATCTCTTTACCTTTTCATCAAGTACTCACAAACAGAGGATGAAATGCTCCCTGTGGATGAAGTCAATGACATATCTTATTTATGGGAAACACAATATCATGAACTTTTAAAGTGTTAGCTATTTTCCAAGTTCTCCTGTCAATCAAATCTCACAACAATAGCCATTTGTTTCCATCTTTAGATGTCAGATGCTGAAACTTCCATTACAGAATAGTGCTTCTATTGAGTACAAGTGCTCATGTATAGACATCTGTCCATAATGAATACTGGACTCTTTTACAAAAAAAACCTAAAAACCACAAATATGCTTTAGCATTGGCCTGTTCAATGGATAAAATCAACAGGAATTCTGATCTTTTACTAAATATGTCTTTGATTATAAAATACACTTTGGGCCACTACAATGGAAAAACTTTAACATCTACACCCTATTTATTTCATGAATACATTATACACCCATCCCTAATTGAATATAAACAGTCCTTCCTCATGAATTTTCTCCATGGTTAGAAGATGAGTTTTTACTTATATTTGTCAATTATATGGAAATCATTTTAAGGAATGGTTTTCAATAGAATTCTCAAGTGGTTCTGCCCCTAGTAGCTTACTTGGCTCTCTGAGAGTAATTAAATAAGAAATAGTACTGATATTCAGTTTTGTCTATTGAAATGTGTTTATATGTGTGAATGTATCTTTCTCACTGTGTATATGCAAGTGTTTTATACTTTCTGTGCATTGGTGTCTATATTTATGTTGATTTGTAAGTACTTATTTCTATGACTCTGGAAGCAAGCAACACTTTTTTCTATGTGAGAATTTCTTTCTATAAGTGTGCTTATATATGTGTGCAAATTTCTTTGTATATTTGTCAGAGTATGTTTCTTTGTGTATCATTGTATGTAGTTTGTGAATACTTTTATATACTTATGCTTTTTTGTATTTGCTTTACTGAGTTTGTGTCTGCATATTTCTTTATGCTTGGCTTGGCCTTTGCCTGCCTTTTTGTCATTAGGTGTGAGTATAAATTTCTATTTGTGTCAATATTATTCTGAAATGGTGCTTATATATTTATACCTCTCCCCATGTGTTGGTATCAGTGTGTGTGTGTGTGCACTTGTGTGTGTTTTTGTGTTTGTATGTGTACCACTGTATGTATTTTGTGTAATTTCGTATGTGTTTTTAGTTGATTGCATATGTATGTCTTTTTATGTCTGAATATTTACATATGCGTGTCAGCATGTCTGTATATCTTTGTGTAAATAAGTGTACACCTGTATTATAAGTGTGACTCAGAAAAGATGTGAGCTACTTTCTGTGTTAATGTGTGTGTGTGTGTGTGTATTGCATATTCTGAATTTTTGTCTGTTTTTGTTCAGTAGTCTTCACTGAAAGAACTGAAATTCTTGGAATACTATGATAATTTCATTTACCCAATTGTCTTACTGTGATTTCCCTCTTTCATTCCTTAAATGACATTGTCTTTACTATGAAATCAGAATACATTTTATGATTTTAAGGAATAGTGTATACATTATAGTGCAAAGTTTGTCTTTTAGCTAAACTCCTTTCTGTCAAAGACTTATTTCACTAATCATCTTGGGGATAAAGTGATTATGAAACAGAGAGAAATACTGAAGGAAGATTGTGACATTTTTCACGTTGGGAATTTCTCACACAATACCTTGGGATTAAGCTGAAAATAGGAAAATTCAGTCCATATTTTCCACATGGTTGACATTTTCATTTATATGTAGACATGATTGAGTTGGCCACAGGAAGTAGCAAGGTGGTTGTGTACTAACTTATTGATTTATAATACACAGCAGTAAACACTGTCAAGTGGATACACTGGAATATATTGAAATGAAATATTTTGTCATATCAGGAACCAATTTCTAGGCTCCTGTATTGTTTCTTTTTTCATTTTTCATATATTTTTACTAATTCTTTGAAGATTTCATACATGCATAAATTATACCTTTCTCATGTCAGAACCATTTTCTAAAATTTAGTGAATATAAAAATGTTCTTCATCAATGTTTGATATTCTTTCCTTTAAATTAAACCGAATTCTCTTCTTATCTTTGCTGTTATTACACAGTAAACTCCTCCCTTACCTTAAGCCTCTAGAAGAGATGTTGATACGAGTGAGAATAATGTTTCAGTTAAGAAACACTAGGGTCACAATCGCTAAACCTTGTGTTTAGACTCAAAAATATTTTCCCATATAAGGACACTTGCCAAGTTCACTAATGAGCACAATTCCAGAAATTCATATTTATAGAAATATCACTTTTTAATAAACTTGAAGAGCCCCTTCACACTTTTAAGTAAGATGAACCAAAGAGCTCAAAGGAATGTATAGACAACACTAGAACAAGAGTCAAATAAATAGCTATTAAAACACATAAAATATAGCAATAACAGTAACAGAACAAAGGTAAAAAATATTTTCAGTTATAATTGAATATCTTTGGTAACATCCTCTAAATGAAATCAAAGACAACGAGGCTGGTTTAGTTTTAAGACATTGGCTGCAGAGGATAGAGAGACTCATTCACATTCAAGAGGAGAACTTTTCTTTATTAAAAGATGGAGGAAAACATTGTTATGTATAATAAGAAAGAAAAAATTAGAGAACAAAAACATTGATGGATATGTATGAAATAATTCTTGACAAAAACACCTACCAAAAGAACACAACACACAACAGAAAGATCATTCTCTGAGAACAGGAACAATTTATTCCATGGATGCAAACATGTTTCACCATATGCAGTTCCATTAAGTGTAATAAACCACACAATACAGAGATACATTATTTTCCAAAAACGTTTCAAAATGGCTCTTAGCCAAACTCAAAATTCATTCAGAGTTAAAGAAACAAAACAAAATGAATGATAGAACAGAAGGAACACATATTGATATGACAACGTTTTCTTTCACAAACCTATTGACAGTAATACCCTTGTAGTTGCATTTACATGCACTTGTGAGGCACCTGAGATAGGTGCTGGTATCTGAATTCAGGTTCTCTGGTAAAGCAAAATATTCTATTTATATATAACCCAACATTGTAGTCTTTTAAGCAATTGATCAAATAATAGCTCTCCACAAATGCATATTCCTAGATAAGAATTCTGAGAACCGAGGGAACACACCAACATTCTCTGAAATGACTTAAAAATTACTTGCAATTACAATCATAGTTCATATTGTAGCCATAGTAGGAATTACAACTTAGGAATGTCTGGGTTACCATTCTTGCTCAAGGGTTCCTCTGTTATATTGCTGGTTCGGTTTGTCAATATTGATTTCATCCTTGAATACATTCACAGACACTGAGTACCATAGGAATGGAGATGAGGCAAGGGTGAGAGTGTTCAGTATTCCAAGTAAATAAGGAATCAAGGTGAAGGGCTTCTTAGTAAAAAGAATCTACATAGTTTTTTTTCTTTCAGTGCTAATATTAGTGCATCTCATGAACAACAATCAGAACTTTTGTTTACATATTACCAGATGAAACTATGTCTGAAGGCTCATTTTTTAATGTTTATACTTTTCAAACATTAATATTATATTACCTCTCATTTACTAAGTTCTTTTTATGACTTATGACAGGAATCACTTAAATTCAATAATGCACTTGTTACTTATACATGACCACATACATATAAATATATACACATACACACAGCCTACCTGTTCAATTTAGTGTTGTCTCTGTGTCAATGAGTTTTAGCTAGTGAATTATTAAATACCTATTAAAGAACTTGTCCCAGTAGAAGTCAGAGTCTCAATGTTTCATAGGGATTAAATTGATAAGACAGTCAAGGATCTCAGGAAACAATGAGTGGGGATAAAACATACCCAACCACATTATAGCTTATGAATGTGTCTTCTCCGAATTGAATAATATATTGATATCCACATGGAACTAAAAAAAGTTTTAGGAAATCTTTTCTTCTGATAAAATGATAAATGATATAGTCAACAAAATTAAGTAGTCAACGAAATAACTGCTTGGTTTTATTTTCCCTTAAGTCTTTATGATAATTGTGAATGGAAAGAAATGCTGTGCATCAATGTTCTTCACATTACATTCTGAGCATCAAAGACAGCATTTCAAGGCTTTTTTTTTAACACCCTTACTTGAAATACCTTGTCAATAAAATTTCTAAAGCAGCACTAACCAAACTTCCCTTTTCATATCAAATATGGAACAGTGTATGAACTTTCCAGAATACCAGTATACCAACACAGAACAGAACCAATGCATTGATAAAGGTGTGATCTTTCTTTTTATTTTTTTTTATTTTTTTTTAATTTTTTTCTCAAATCATAATTAATTCACACAGGGGTATAAACACAGAAAGGCAGGATGTGGGGAAGGGAATGACACTGGAGTGTGGGTGTTCAGGGGGAATACAGATATCTTCAGAACCAGGTATCGGCTGGGTGAAGGTTCAGGGGACAAGTCACTATGACTCTGCCTATGACTCCCTTGTCTTTATCTAAGTTGGTATTGTCTGCCAAGGCTACCTATTTACAAGGTCTATGACTACTCAGGCTTATAAATTTCCACAAAAGCTGCCTGTTGACATTAGCTTATAGCAATCTGTTTCAATGTTTTTACACTGAGACCCAAGACTTGGTGTTAGTATACATGTATGACAGGCCTATTGCTGATTTTAAGCCTATGGCTGATTTTAGGCCTACAGTGTGTAAGCAGGGCTGCCCATGACATCTCCCTTTTCTAAGTATAGAAGGGCTGTGGCAATTCTAAACTTGCAAAGGCGGGGATAGAGGCCTGACCTCCAGTATTTGAAGGGGACCTTGTAATGGCTCCAGTCCCCCTGACATTGTCCAGTGAGGCATGAGAGCCATACCCATCCCGATGTCTTTTTCCTGGAGAGGGGATACTTTTGACATCAACCCCTATGCATTCAGGGTTGTCCCTCAGGGAACCCAGATAGATATTTTTATCTTTTATTGATATTCCCTTGCAGTGCTTAGCCTCGCAGCCTAAGCAAGAATTCAGATCGCCTGTCAGAGGGGGTTCTGGGTGTCCCCTCTCTGCTTGGTCTAGAGGCAGAAGTCCCCCCTTTTAGGTTGAGTGGAGATGGGTTTTGGAAACACCCTGTATAAAGTAACAACCTCATCTTGAGTCTCGTGGTCCTCCATAGCTAACTTATGATAATGTATCTGAGTAGGTTTTGCTACCAAATTATTTATCTGTTGTATCACAGAGTTAGTCCACCTATTTGAGAGCCAGGGATCAGCAGAAAAAAGCATAAAGAACCCAAAAAATTGTCCCAAGATGGAAGGAAATAGGGTTGGCAACCTTTGAGAGGCTGCAAATCAATTCTTGAACCAGCATTCATCTGTCTCTTTCTCTCTGTGATTTTTCTTAGGCTTCCCTACCTATTTCATGTTCTCTTTAACATTCCTTGTCTTGTCTATGTAAAGGCAACCTTCTTCTTTGAGGGTTGTACACAGTCAAGAGCTGTATATAGTCTTTTCTATTGTACTAGAGTAAATCAAGTCCAGTAAGTATCTTTGCAATTTTAGGAGGTCTTTTCAGACGGCGAAATGAGGGATTTCTTCAGATTAGTGATGTCAATCTCTAGCTGTTTGATGTTCTTGTCAGTGGCCCTTCAAAGGTCTGAATAGTATAAGTTCTGAGGCCAGCATCTGGATTACAACTTCTAACCACCAACATCACGGGTGATTCATTTTTACCTGGAAAGGAAAAAGAAGGGGATTCTCAGGGAGATTTCTCTTCCCTGGATGTAAATTGTTATATGGTTGGGCCTGGCTTTGTGGGGGTATCTATTTTTTTCATTAATCTTTCGGTAGCCGATTAGTTGTGCCTTCTGTGGTATCGGACATGCATATCAGTCCTCAGCCCCATAAGGGAACTGTGTCTGGGCCATTCCCTTTAAGGGTAAGAGGGTCCTTCCCCATATCTGTGGCAAAGTTTTGTTGGTCTTGGTGGTGCCAGAGGCAGTCAGCAGCAGATTTGCCATGAGCTTTCAGCTTTAGAGAGATAAAGGTGAACAAGGCATGATGGAGAGTATTTCAGGGGGACTCCTTCTGAGGGGGTACCGTTCCCCCTCTTTTGTTTTTAAAGCCAATTTTTCAGAGTTCTTGTAAAATCAGGGCAGAAGCACCAACAGTCATTCCTTCCACACTCAGAGAGTCATGAAGACCCTATTTAAGGATATATAAATCTATATTAATAATCTTTTGTCAAAGGACTTTTATAGCACCACTGACAACTAATCTTTGGTCCTTTCTAGAAAGAGTATCAAAAGTTTCAACCAGAGCTCCCAAAGTCTAAACCTCCAGCCAGAGAGCACAAAGGGAGAGACTCATGCACCTGTATAGGGAATTGAGGGTGACCTTGTTAGACTTCAGTGAAAGTGGAGGGCCATGGTCCCCGAAAGTTTGGATCCCCTACTGTGTGGGAATTCGAGAGCAGGGAGATGGGATGGGGAGGAGATTTGGAGCACACCCTCACAAAAATTAGGAGGAGGGGATATCTGATAAGGGGTTTTGGGGGAGAATGGGAGAGGAGATAACATTGAAAGGTAAATTCGTATAATATCCAATAAAAAAAACCACACAGTTAAAGGGTCTAAAAAAATAGAGACGGAGAGAGTTTACTTATTTTAAATTAATTTCAAAAGTTTCTAGGAGTTGCTAATTGGCTAAGATCCTATTTTAAGCTCCCCATAAAAGAATTTAAGTCTCTGTTCAATACTCTCAAGAGATAGGTAAACCCTAATTTTCCTCAACAATTAATTGACAAAAGAGAGGTAATCTCACAAAATATAGAAGAAGCTATTACTAATTGATATATTATATAGTCTGATTAGGTGTGATCTTTCTAAGCTGTGAAGACCCCTTGAGAATTGCTCTTGCCTTAATAGCCTTCTGTTTTTCTGCATTCATAGCTGTAGTACTTTAGGTCTTTGTAAAGCACCATGACCTTCCTATTGTGAAGAACAATAACAGAATCCTCAGCAACGTACTAATCATATCACTCATATTCTGTTTTCTGTGCCCCTTTTTCTTCCTCGGCTACCCTAACAGAGGAACCTGTATCTTACAACAAGTCACATTTGGAATTGTATTCACTGTGGCCATTTCCACAGTTCTGGCTAAAACAATCACTGTGGTTCTGGATTTCAAAGTCACAGATTCAGGAAGAAGGTTGAGAAAATCTCTGGTATCAGGGACACCCAACTACATTATTCTCATATGTTACTTTTCCAGTGTATTCTGTGTGCAATCTGGCTAGCAGTTTCTGCTCCTTTGTTAATATTAATGAACACTCTGAGCTTTGCCACATCATCACAATGTGCAATAAGGGTTCAATTACTGCATTCTACTGTGTCCTAGAATACTTGGCCTGCCTCGCCCTTGGAAGCTTCCCTGTGGCTTTCTTGTCTAAGAATCTACTTGACACATTCAATAAAAACAAGTTCTTAACCTTCAGCATGCTGGGTTCTGCAGTGTCTGGGTCATCTTCTTCCTCAACTATCATAGCATGAAGGGCAAGATCATGTTTGCAGTGGAGATCTCCATCTTGGCATCCAGTGCAGGGATACTTGGATGTATCTTTACACCCAAGATCTATATTATTTTAATGAGACCAGACAGAAATTGCATCATAAATATTAAGGAGAAATCATATTTCTGAACAAATATTTCAGGAATTATGTCAAATGCAAAACTTCTACGTACCCACCAATATTGGGTCACAGTTCATGCATCTAGTTTTAGAACTCTCTTAGTTCCTCTAGTGATGTCTAGAAGTACCATATCTAGAGATTGTGCATACATTGTTCATAAAATCTTGCACTCTTTCACTTTCTTTGCTTCCTCTGGGAGAACAAAAATTCTCAAATATTATTACAAGTTTATTCATCATTTTGCCTTCATGGAGATTTCCCCACCTGGTAACTTCCAATAAAAGTTTATATGGTAGATGGTTCTCTGACCTTTCATTGAAAGTGAGTTCTAGGACAGACAAGGCTATACATAGAAAACATCTGCCAAATCAAACAATCAATCAGACAAACAAACTAAAGAATCAACAAAGATGAAATAAGAACAAATTTTCTGATTTCCAGAAGAACATACATTACAGAATATTGCCTGTTTTTACAGCTGTTGGCCAGCTATTGGCCAATAATATAAGGTGGAAATGTTCATTTTCTGCTTTCAAATACAAATATATTATATCAAACAATGGACAGAAGCAGGGGAACCATGTGTTGAATTAGAGAATAGTTTCAATAAGCTGAGGAGGAAGTCAACTCATAGAAAGACCAGCAGACTCAACTAAACTGGACAACCAAGATCTCTCACATACTGAGTCATTAGCTAGGCAGCATACACCAGCTGATATGAGGCCCCCGACACATATAGAGCATAGGACTGCCTGGTCTTGACTCAGTGAGAGAAGATACATCTAACTGCCGAGAGACTTGAAGTCCCAGTGACTGGGAAGTTCTGATGCTACTTCCTAAAAAATGAAATTTCCAAAAAGACAATTGAGGTTTTGCATCTCCACTAAATCCTACATATTTGTCAATTTTCTTCCAACAGTGTGATACTTAATGGTCTAAAATGCATCAGCATTAACAAAAACTACTACTTCCATAAGTTAGTTTTCATAGAAATATGATAATTAACAATGTCCCTTTAAGGAACATATTCTACATTCACATCCATATTTTACTCATTGAAAACTCATGGAAAATGTCATTTTTGCAAAGAAAGATATGATATTCAAACTGAGATTTAAGGAAATTCTACACAAATTTATTATAATAATTGGTCTCTAAAATTACATTATATTCTATTCCAATCTTGAATTTTAATAATATTTACTTATTCTTTTTTACATTTAAGCATGTGTCCTTAAATATTTTCTAGATACCATGTAAGTGCAGAAGCCAGTGAAGAACAGAAAATGGCAAAAGTTCAACTGGACTGTTCTAGTTGGATGCTAGAAATTAAGGTTCAAGACCTCTGTTAGGTTAATGAAGAGGACAAATGATTCCTTGTAACATAAAAAGCAAACTGCTATGTAAGAGATTGAAGACTTTGTTCATGATCTAGACACCCCTATTTCAAAAATTCATATGACTTGATATCTAAGAATTAGTGGATAATTTTTGATACATGATGTATAGAACATGAGGAATCTTACATTTGATATTTTTATACACACTCAGTTTATTGTGCTGCAATGTAATGGGTTAAACTATTATTGCACATTTAGCCACAATTTTTCAAATTGTGTTGTCAACTACTGAGACAATATTACTCAAAAGATTGTTTGTTTAGTGTTGGCTACATATGAATGAGAGAATGGTAGATTTAGCCTGTAATCATTTACAAGAAAATCAATGTCTTTAAAGGATATTTGTGGCCAGTATGAAGGCTAAGCAGTTAAATCCCTTAACACTAAATATGATAAACTGAGTACATCCCGAAGACTGTTTAATAACATCAAGTAGCCTAACCCTAGAAAGTGTCTTCTGAAATCCATACATTTTCACATAATACATACATAATATTATTATACAACATGTTATAAAGTTATTTCTTATTAAAATAAATAAAAATCAACCATATTTAGAACAAAACTACAACAAAATTTTAACAAATATTGCTTTTATTAATTTACTTATGTGCATGTGTGTGGAGTAGGTACACAAGTGCTTGTATGTCTACTTCACTTTCTCCATCACATATGGATTAGTTTGTGAAGTGACCAGTGGACAAGTATTCCAACATAGAGCAGATACATGAATTCATAAAATTGTTGTCTTTCTCCTCATGAAGATACTTTGAAGATGGCTTGGTTTTAATTGTCCTGTGTTTATTGACATTCACAATTTGGTCTTGGGATCTTTTTGATCACCACAGCAAGATACATGTAAATTCTTGTTAACTATTAAACTACTTTGTCCTCATTTAAATAAAATTTTATTATTTGTTCTTTTTGCACGTAAATGACCATTCAAATTCAGGCTGCTGGAATCTGAACTAAATATTATAAAGAGTTATAGTTTCAAATGCTGTTTAGATTGTACTGGCCAAAAAAATATTAGTATGTGACTTTCAAAGTAATAGCCACTGGAAGAAAAATGAAGTGCACACTGGTTTTACTTTTATTCAACTCCATCATTTCCACTTGTGCCCTCATAATTATTCTCTAAGAATGAGGCTGAGGGGTTCCATTTTCTATGTTGGTATTGATGTACACTTTGAAAAGGTCCATATAATAGTGTGAACCAAGTTTACTGCACTTCACTCTGTCTTGGGATACCAGGTTTATGTTGCCTTAGTGACCTATATTGTGGCATTATTGGCTAGGAATTCCTGTAATGTATTCAACTAAGCCACTTTCTTGACTTTCAGCATGCTGATGTTCTGACCTGGCTGGGGTGTATTCCTTAATGTGCACCCAGGTAAAGGCTGTGGAGGCTGTTGAGGTCTTGAACATATTGGCATTTCACACCTACCTGAGAGGATATATCTTTATCCCCATGTGCTTTGCAATTTTGTTAAGGTCAGAAATAAATTTGATAAGGAAAAAATTAACTCTGAACACATATATTATGGATTGTAACTGAGAAATACAATGTTGGTTCTGAAGCACCTATTAGTATTCAGTCCAAAATATGTACATTAAATAGTCTTTCTCAGTGTTTCCTTTAAAGATTGTTTGTAGTGGGGATAAACAAAGCAAAGCAAAACAAAAAGAAACAACCTTTCCTATATATTATCTCATATAATCATCTACTGATTCACTAATTTTTCAAGACCCTGCTGTTTGATATTACTGCACATTAGAAGTGTTGTTTCCCTAATTGATCCGGAATAACAGTTAACATGAGCTCAGATACCTTAGGTTAGTATCTGTGTCAATGTGTGACTTTGATATCAGTTGATTGCTAAGAGAAAATACAGAAAGTGTGTGGGAAAGCGAATAGTTGTTGCAGATGACATGCCAATGACTTCATCCTTGCAGGAGGGAAGATAAGTGAATCATTACTCATACTAGGTGTAAGAGGAGTAGAACTTAAGAGAGAGAAATAAATATTTTAATTATCACAAGATATTGTAGAGCAATGACAGAAATCTCAGTAATTATATTGTGTATTGCTTTTGCAGAGTACTTGATTGTAGTAGGCAGCATCTGATTTCTGAATTCACATACTTGTAAGAATAGTCCTAAGGAATCAGGTGCCTTATATTCAAATTCTTGATTGAAAGTCCACCTACACTCACATGTTCACATAACAACACACTCAAAAAATACACATACACATAACAAAAGATACATAATTTTAAAATTGAATTTACAAAGAAACAGCATTGGGATAATAGTTTTCTTTTGTCCTATTAATTGAACATACATTTTCTCACATACTTTAACCTGTATATTGATTGTTCTCAATATAAAACTCCCCTGTCCTCTCAACTTAATTTTTCATCTGGAATCATGCTAATTATATTTTTCTTTAGAAATAAATCAGGATTTTATTAGATATAAATTAAGTTTAAAATACACTAAACTGATGTAGGGTGGATGTAAGGCAGAATATCAGGGTCTTTTTCATTTTCATTTCCTTAATGACTAAGGATGTTGAATGGTTAAAACAAAACAATTCAAGTAATAGCACATACTGTTGAGATCTTAGAGAAAGAGGAACACTCATCCATTGCTAGCAGGTTTGCAAACTGGTGCAAGAACTCCGGGAATCAGTCTGGAATTTCCTTACAATATTGAAAATGCTTCTATCAGAAGGCCCAGCTATACTATTCCTGGACTTATGCCCAAAAGATGACCCCCATACAATCAGGACATGTGCTTCACTATGTTCATAGCAGCCTTATTTGTAATAAGCAGAAGCTGGAAACAAGACCCTAGTTTTCCCTCAATCAATGAATGGATTGAGAAAATGTGGTTCATTTACACATTGAACTACTATTCATCTATTGCAAATCAGGGACATCATGGATTTGCAGGCAATTGGATGGAACATGAGAATATCAACATGAATGAGGTAATCCAGTCTCCAAAAAGATATTCATGGTTTGTATGCACTGATAAGTAGACATTTGCCATAAAGTGCAGAATACCCAAGATACACTCCACAGACCTTAAGAAGTTTAACCTGCAAGAAGGCCTAAGTGAGAATGTTCAATTCCACTTAGAAGGGGAAACAAAAGATTCACAGGACACACATAGAGAGGAGGAGGCAGATGGGAAACAGAAATAACTCAGGTGTTTTGGGAAAGGGGTGCTGGAGAGAAGTCCAGAGAGTCAGGATGATGAATTGAAATGTGCAGCCTCTGGAGAATGGAGATGGTGGACCCTCTAGAAAGTACTAGAGACCTGAGAGCTGATAGACTCCCAGGCAGGACTCAATGGAGGTAACCTTAGCCAATAGCCAAGAGAGAGATAGAGGGAGAGAGAAAGAGAGAGGGAGAGAAGGAGAGAGAGGGCGGAGGGGGAGAGGAAGAGAGAGAGAGAGAGAGAGAGAGAGAGAGAGAGAGAGAGAGAGAGAATTCAAAAAGTCTAACTCCTGCGGATAGATGGGGCCTCAAGTGGAAGGACAGAGTTATCAACCCAGAGTCAAAATTTCTGACTCAGAAATGTTCTTATCTAAAAAAATTGCAGGGACAAAAATGGAGAAGAAACTGAAAGAAAGGCCCAACTTGTGACCCATCTCATGGGGTTTGGTTGGAGGAACCATGACCTGACACTCTTATTGAAGCTATTATATGGTTACAAACAGCAGCCTATCATACCAGCAGCTGAGTGAAACACATGCAGATACTTACAACCAATCATTAGATTGAAGTAAGTAACCCCTATGGTTGACTCAGGGGAAGGATTTTAGAAGCTGAAGAGGAGGGCATACCCATAGAAAGACTATCAATATCAACTCTTTTAGTCCTCTGAGAACTCTCAGAGACTGTGATAACATGCAGAGAGCATATATGGGCAAGGGCCACAGGCACATATATAGCAGAGGACTGCCTGTTCTGGTTTCAGTAAGACAAGAAGTGCCTAGTCCTTGAGATAATTGAGGCTTCAGTAAAGGGAGATGCCTGGGGTAGTGGCAGAGGGAGAGGTTATTGATCACTTTATCAGAGGCAAGGGGAAGGATTAATGCGATGAGGAATTGTGGGGGGGGACTGGAAAGGTATACAATAATTGTACACAAATAAATAAAATAATTGAAAAAGCAACATACAAGCAAACAGAGGGGCCAGAATGATGGCTCAGCCATTCCATAATTCTTGCTCTCAAATCAGACCACAATTTAGTAATAAAAACCCTTACTGGAAATCACAACTCTGTAACTACATTCCAGTGTATCTTCTGCCCTCCATAGGCAGTACATTCATGTGGCACACAGACACTTACGCAGGCAAAAATACAAATAAAATATATTTTAGAAAATAATTGATATCCCAGATTCAAAGTAGTGAGGCAGAAAGAACAAATTCTACCACAATCTACATTTATGTTTGTTAACTCCCTCAAATGAAAAGGTAAAGCTCAATGAAATTGGAGAGCCAAATCAAAAACCAAACAAAGCAAAACCAAAAATAAATTAAAACCCAAAAGCCAAAAACAAACAAACAAAAATGTACTGTTAAAATAATACTTCAAAAGTAAAATAAACTACAAAAAAACCCCATAAGGAATGGGGCTTAAAAGTAGGAATGATAATCAGAAACTCAAACATTACAGCATAAAGGAATTTTATCAAAAAATGGAACCTGGAAGCCCTAATACATACACAAGCAACACTTAGGTTATATAAGCTTATCTTTTCGTCATTTAGGTTATATGCATATAACCATGTGTGTGTGTGTGTGTGTGTGTGTGTGTGTGTATGTGTGTGTGTATTCCATCATCTGTCATCTATATAATTATTTAATCTTTTTATCATCTATTTTACTGATCTTTTTATATAAATTATATGATCTACCATCCTTTCTCTTTTTGTGTTCCTCCTATTGATATATTGAAGTTTAAACAACACATCTTAGAGATACAGTTACTAGTTCTTTGACACTAAAATGTTGTTTGAATTCTTAGTAGGAAAAGTTACACACACACACACACACACACACACACATATGTATATATTCTTATAAATATATCTCTATAGCAACAAAATTTGATGAATGTATCAGTGCGCAATTATGTGAGCTCCCCAGGAATGAATTAATTTTTCTATATTTGTATTACTTACTACAAAATTGATAATGAACCAGAATCTTAGATAAAACACTTAAAGGAGAAGAGTTTTATTTCTCAATGGTTTAGATAGTTACAAGTTTATCATGACAAAAAAATAATAACACCAGGATTGATGTAATGAAAGCAATTCTACTCCTCATATGAGAAAGAAATAAGTGAGCAGTTATTGTAGGATATAAACAGTATATAAATTGTCAAATGTTTGTGACTAATAATTTCAATCCAACCAACAGTCTAATCTCAAAATTTCTACATAGTTTGAAATAGTGACAGATGATGGAGGCAATGATGATTTAAGTGCAGACAATACAGCATGTATCAGGGCAAATATAAAACTAGAATAAAAGATCCATCTGTAGATCAATGAGGCTATATTTCACATCCCCAATCCTCCTCATCATTACATAAAATATTATATCTCTCATGGTCAATACTCATTCTTATATACTGCTTTCCCTACATGGCATTTCCTATCAAGACCAATTTTAGGCATATATATTTCACGTATACTACCTGAAAGATTGGCACTCAAATGACTTGATTTCCCATCCATATTCCTCTCAATATAATCTGACCTCATTTATTACTTTTGACTTCCGCTTTAGAGGCAATTCTTACCAAATCTGTTGGCAATTCAAACCATAGACTTATGTCATCTATTACATTTGCTGTGGATTCTCTGTGAAAACTCATAAAAAATATTTTCTTCATTACTTGTTCCCTAGGAAGTTACCTTGTAATCATCATTTAGTTCTTGCACTCTCCTTTAGAAGATTGTCATATTTTTCCTTTCTTGAGCTTTCAACAGGTGATAGCCTACCACCATAGAGCATTTGCTAATGACCCTACGTGCAATATAATTATTTTTTATTTTTTTAAACTTTTTTTTGCACTTCAGATTTTATCTCCCTTCAGGTTCACCCTCTGACTATTTCTCATGCCATACCTCCTCTCTACCCCTGTCTACACAAGGCCTCAGCCTCAAGAGATTTGCATACTAATGAGATATCAGAAGTCCATTTAAGCATTCTTCCCCAGACCCTTCTCCCTCCCTATTTAACTCAGGTATGCCCTGAGTTTCACAAGGGTACATCCAGATTCATCTACCATCCGCCATGACGTTAAAGCTTTAAAAACCATGGACTTCCTCTTGTCTTTGGAGCCTGCCATGGGGAAATGCAAAGAAGGCCTTTAATGCAAAGCCACTGCCACCACCAACACAGTTGCGGATGCTTAATCTCTCACCTGTAGGACTTCTCTGCAGTCTAGCCACAGGGACACTGACTCAACCAAGCTATCCGAGCTGAGCCTTGATCCAGCTAAATGAATGATGAACCAAGAGTCTCACCTCATGGGGTGCATCTGGACCTCTCCCACTGACCCCTGTTGGCTGCTGACCAGTCCAGCCTGCATGCCCCCAGTCTCAACTCTTCCATGGCTTTCAGCGGTGCCTGGGAGCCCAGGGGTCTAAGACCCGTCGAGCCCCACATGCCTTCTTGTCTGGGGGTCCACATCCAAGAGCTCTCCCCCCAGGGAACTTCAAACTGAGTTCTCTTTCTACACGGGGGCACCCCACAGGCCAGCTCTGCATGAAAGGGGCTCAGTCAAAATCTTCTCTCTGGACTCACACCTCCCTGAGGCACCTGCAAAGAGCAGAAAATGTGTGGGAATCAAAACACAGATGAACAAGATCCAATGCCCAAAACCATGTGCAAGCTAATCATTCTCTGGAGTTCCCACCCACCACCTCACTAGACCTCTCCATTACCTGGAGCCTCCAGTCTTTTAAGGGTTGGGTCCATCTTCTGTGACTGAACTCAGACACAGCATTACACTGCTCTTTTTACGTTGGGGGCCTCATATCAGCTGATGCATGCTGATAAGTTGGTAGTCAATGAAACAAATAGGTGGTTCTTTGAAAAAAATCAAAAACATAGACAAACACTTAGCCAAACTAAATAAAGGTATAAAGAGACAATCCTAATTACCAAAAATCAGGCATAAAAGGGGGACATAACAACAGACACACAAGTAATCCAAAGAATCACTAGGCCTTACTTAAAAACTCTGTACCATCCTCCCCCAAATAGGAAATCTAAAAGCAATGTCATCTTTTCATGATGTATACTACTTACCAAAATTAAATCAAGATCAAATATACAACCTAAATATACATATATCTCCTAAGGAAAAGAAAAGAAAAAAAGATATCATTAAAGATCACAAAAACAAAAAAATCCCCAGGTCCTGGTGGTTTTAACACAAAATTCTACCACACTTTATATGATGAGCTAATATCAATACTCATCAAATTATTAAACAAAATCTGAAGAGAATAAACATTAACAAAATTGTTTTATAAAGTCACAGGCACCTAGATACCTAAATCACACAAAGACTCAACAAGAATAAGAACGTTAGCTAAATTTCACTCATGAGCATTGATGAAAAATACTTAGTACAATATAGAGAAGCATAATTTAAGAACATATAAAAAAGTTCTGTCAATATGGTCAAGTAGACTTAATCTCTGTGATGTAGGGATGGTTCTACATACAAAAATCTGTCAATATAATCTATCCTATCAACAATTGAAGGAAAAAAAACACATGACCATCTCATGAGATGCTGAAAATTCTTTGAAAAATCCATGACTCCTTCACGATAAATGTCTTGTTATGATCAGGGATACAATTCACATCCCGAAACACAATAAATCCAATATATGGCAAGCCAATAGCCAAGATGAACTTAAATGAAGAGAAACTTAAAGACTTTCTAGTAAAATTAGGGGCAGGATATGTCTGTCTACTTTCTCTTTCTTTTGTTTTTCCTTTTTATTAATGCTTAATTTAATAATTAATTTAATACAATACATTTAATTTAATACAATATATTTTCCATTAATGTATTAATTTATTCACTTTACATCCTGATCCCAGGCACCTCCCTCCTCTCTTTCTAGTCACATTTCCAGAGCCTTCCCCACATTTCCCTTTCCTCTTCTCCTTTGAGAAGGAAAGGCCTACCATCAGTATCAACCCACCCTGAAATATTAAGTGGTTGAATGCCTTGCCACATCTTCTGACATTTAGGCCTGTCAAGGTATCTGACATATGAAAGAGATATGCAAAGAGAGGCAACAAAGTCAGGAAGAGCCTCTGCTCCAATATTTAGAAAGCACAATTGGAAACTAACATGCATATATGCTATATAATTGAGGGGGCCTAGGTCCAGCCAATGCATGATCTTTGGTTGATGATTCAGTCTCTGTGAGTGCCAATGAAGCAAGGTTACTTAACTTTTTATATGTTTTTGTGGTTTTCTAGGCCTCCTCTGTTCCCCTCGATCCTTTATCCCACCCTTCAGTGAAATACTCCATGCTCTGTCTAATGTTTGCCTGTGGGTATCTGCAATTGTTTTGATCAAATGCTGTACGAAGTCTCTATAGATGACAATTAAGCTGTGTTCTTAGGTGCCAGCATAGCAGTTTCATAAATAGTGTCATGGGTTAGTGCTCTCCCATGGGGTGGGTATCAAATTTTGGCAGTCATTGGTTGACCAACACTAAAATCTCTGTTACCTGTTTATCCCTATAAATCTTATAGGCAGGACAAATTTTTGTCAAAAGTTTTGTGATTGGGTTGGTGTCACCTGCCCTCCACTAAAAGTCCTGCATGACTAGAGATGGAGTCCACATCCATGTCTATATTCCATGCAGCTAGGAGTCTCAGCTAGATTCACAAGATAGACTCAGATGAGCCTTCACCATACTAGGTCTCTGGATTGTCCCAGAGATGCCACTATCATGAATTTTCCTTTACTCTCAGCATTTTCAGCCATCCTCTCACTCTCCCTATACCTGATTTCATCCCTGTTGCCCTCCTGACTGCCTTTATCACTCAGTTTTCTCCATCAATCTACTTCAAATGTCTATTTTATTTGCATTTCATAGTAAGATTCAAGCATCTACAATTAAACCCTCCTTGTTACTTAGCTTACTGGTGTCGGTGAATTATAGCATGCTCATCTTTTACTTGGTAGCCAATGTTTATTTATACATGATTATATACCATGAGTGTCATCTGGGTTTAGGTTATCTCACTCAGGATTATATACTTTAGTTACATCTCTGTATCTGAGAAATTAATGATGTCCATTTTTGGAATAGCTGAGTAGAATTAATTTGTGTAACTATATCACCCTCTCTTGTCTGCTTTTTAGTTGAAGGACATCTAGTTTGTTTCCAGATTCTGGGACTTATGAATAAACTCTTATGAAAATCGTTAAACAAGTGTCCTTGTGGTATGGTAGCACATTATTTATTTATATGCCCAGTAGTGATATAGCTGAGTCTTGAGATAGAGCTATCCTCAATTTTCTGAGACATGCCAGTTGATTTCCAAAGTGGCTATATAAGTTTACATTCCCTCAAGGCATTGAAGAGTGGAAGATTTAAAAACTTAGCAACTGGGAGAACATCTCTGGATCAACAGTGATGTTGAGATAAGACCAAAACCTGAAAGGCTTGTCCTGAGATTGGTAATAGTAAGAATGCTTCCTCTTTGCTCTGGGCCTTAATGTCCCAGGGCATGAAAGCCTTACTATTATCACCTACACACCTTTGATGTAGTCACATAATCTGGTGGCCAAATTACAGACTAAACTTTCTATATCCTTATAAGGACATTTCCAGCAACCACCTTGAATATCTCTTAATGAAAATGAAGCATTCACTGCATCTCATCAACTGACAGTGTTATATACTCATCCTCAAAATTTCAAAATTCATTCCCATTTTGAGAGATTTGTATTTTCCTGTTCACCCTAATAAATTCAGTTGATTCACTGAAAACAGAAAAAAAATTCCAGAGAAGACTATTGCTCTCACACTCACTCTGATCCAGATCCTGCTAAACCTCACACTTAGCTAAGCTTAATTCATTTTAATTCAGTCCAGTATACAACAGTGCCCAGATATCCCAAAAGATAAAGCAGAATTTGTCTGGACACTTGTGTGTAACATGAATTCAGCTGGACCAGCTGATTTGAGAAGGGTGAAAGAAATAGCAAACTTTTCAGATTGTCATATCATTCCAAAGTCCCTTAGCCTAAGTATTACCCATCTACCATTTCTTCCCCAGGCCCACAAAACCATTTTTCTGCTGCCATTTCTCATTTTGTCTTTCAAGATATAAATTGATAAAGTGCTATACATTCTAACAAAATCATTTGCTGCCTTCCTGTCTCTGTTAGCATACAGCCAAAAGTCACATGCACTTGACATGCCAAAGAGGCTTGCACTCCTATGTTTCTCTCAAGGCCCACTGACAGAACAGATTTTAAAAAAGGGGGGAGTAATATTTAAAGGGAAAGAGAAAGACTGATGATAACGCTCTGGGCTGTTCTCCATGTCTGCTATATTTGGTACACAAGTTGAAACTATCTGACAAGAGCACATGCACAGAAAAGGGTCACCCAATACAGTACTATAACTCTTGGTCAATGTTTCTATTTTGGACTATATAGACTGATTAGAGTTTTCCTACTATCATATTAAACATTTAGTACATTTATCTCAAATACTTTGAGGCAACTCAAACACATCAAAAAACATCATTCACCATATCAAGTAGGCTTCATCCCAGGGATGCATGGATGGCAAGGTATATAAAATACATTAACACAATCCAACATGTAAAAAATTTAAAATGACACATGGTCATCTCATTAGATGTTCAAAAAGCCTTTGACAGAATCTAAAATCCCTTCATGTTAAAATTCTTGATGTTATCTAGTATGTAGTGTGCATTCCTAATCATTATAAAAGCAATATATAGCAAGTCAATAAGCAACATCAAATTAAGTGGAGAGAAACATCAACAAATTCCAGTGAAATTATGGATACTAGAAGCATAACCACTCTGTCCCTATCTATTCAGTAAAACAAGAAAAGAAGATCAAGGTGAATAAAATTCAAAAGTATGAAGTTGAAGTATTGCTATATTCAGATGATGATGGTACACATAAGTGATCCCAAAATTCATCCAGAAAATTCCTACAGCTGATAAACACCTTAAGTAAATTAGCTGGATAAAAATTAATTCAAAGAAATATATAGTCATCATTTATATGGAGGAAAAGAATGGGTTGAGAGAGAAATTAGGGAAATAAAACCCTTTACAACAATAAACACACATAATATAAATATTGTGATAGAACTCTATCCAAGCTAGTAAAATACCTGCCTGACAGGACTATTAAGTCCCTGAAGAAATAAATTGAAGAAGATATCATAAGATGGAAATGTCTACCATGCTCATGGTTCATTGGGATTAAAATAGTGACAATAGCCATCTTACCAAAATCAACCTACTGATTCAATGCAACTCTCATCAAATTCCAAAGGAAGTCGTTACAGACCTTGAAAGCACACTCCTCAACTTCAAGTGGAAAAATAAAAGGCTTGAAAATATCATCCTGAGTAAGGAACAAAAATGACATGCATGATATGTACTAACTTAAAAATGAATATTATTCAGAAAGTATAAGATAGACAAGATACCCTCTAAAAACTCCAGGATGCTAAACAAGAAGGAAATCTCAAGCAAAGGTACGTAAATCTCACTTAGTAGGGGGAAAAATAGTTATAGCAAGGACATGGAAGGAGGGACCTGGGAAGGTGAAAGGATGGGGAGAGGAATAAGAGTGATCAAGTTCATAGATATGAGGAGAGATTGGTGAGAGGTCCAGAGGGATAGGAAAGAAAATCTGTATCTGGCAGGGTTGCAGTATGTGTGTCTCTCTATGATATGCAAAAGACCTGAGATTGGGGAAGCTTCCTAGATTCAGTACATGTGACCTTAGGTGAGATTAAGAGCAGTGAAAATATGGAACTTGAAGAGATCACCTGCTATAGCAAGGCATGACACCCCATTAGAGGGATAAGTACACTAAATAGTGAACAAAATTTTAATCCCAATGATTGTCCTGTGAAAAACATATGCAGAGACAAAGATGAAATAGAGTCTTGGGAAATGGCCAACAAATAACTTGCCCAAAATGAGAACCATCCCATGAGCAAGCACCAATACTTGACACTATTAATAATAGTTTGTTATGCTTTCAGACAGGAGATTACCATAACTTTCCTCTGAGAGTCTCCACTCAGAAGATGTCTGAAACTGATGCAGAGACCCAGAGTCAAACACTGGACATAGCTTGGAGACTCTTAGGAAAGATTAGAGGAAAAATTGATGGCGCTGAAGGTGTTAGGAACTCCACAAGAATACAAACAGAGCAAACTAACCTCGACCCTCAGTATATCTCAGAATTGAGCCCAGAACCAAACAGGAGCTGGAGCAAGGGCCCAGCACATATTTAGCAGATATATAGCTCAGTCTATATGTGAGTCCCCAAGGAAAAGAATGAGGCCTGTCCCTAAACCTTTTGCCCCTCTTAGGAATCCATTCTTCAACTGGGTTCCTTTGTCTGGCCTCAGTGTGAGAGGAAATGTTCATTAACCCTGCTGGTCAGATTGTGAAGAGGGGACCAGGAGGCAGGGAAGCAATCTGGATGTAATATGAGTAACTAAATAAAACAAGGAAAAAAAACAGCTCCTGTAGCCAGGCAAAAACCCCAATGGTGTGATAAAGACACTAGTCCACCCACCAAAATTTCAAGAAAATTTACTTTCTCTACAAAAAACGCATGGATAGGGGATGGAGCAGAGACTGAGGGAATGACCAAGGAATAATCGTCTCTACTAGAGTCCCATCTAGTGTGCAAGCACCAATCCTTCACACTATTAATGATACTCTGTTATGCTTGCAGAGAAGAGTCTAACATGGCTGTACTTTAAGTGGCTTTACCCAGGAGCTGACTCAGACAGATTCAGAAACCCACAGTTAAACAGTGGATGGAACTTGAGAACTCTTACATTAAGGGAACTGAAGGAAATAGAAACCCCACTGGAAGACAAACAAAGTTAACTCACCTGGATCCTTGAGAATCTCAGAGACAGAACCAATAACCAAAGAGCATACCTGGACTGAACATAGACCCCTGCACATCTGTAGCAGACCTCCAGCTTAGTCTTCATAAGGGTCCCAAAGAATTGGAGCGAGGTCAATCAAAAAATATGTTCTTCTAGCTGGGTTGCCTTATCTGGCCTCATTTGGAGATGATGCCCCTAGCCACAAAGAGACTTGATATGCCAGGGTTGAGGGGATACACAAGGTGTCCTCCACTGTTTCACTGGTAGAAAGGAAATATAGCAGAAAGGATTGTGGGGCTGAGTGAAGTAAGGAGGGCAGTGATCTGGAATTAAAGTGAATAAATAAAAATAAATAAATAAATAAGTTATAAAACTATTGCACTAAACCTATTGATATGTTTAGTCTGTTTCTTTTTATGTATTTTAATTCTATTTTAACAGCTATAACATTAAGAACAATATGTATGATAACAGAAATTTAGTATAAATGAAGCATATGATAAAGAATATAATATAGCAATTATTAATGTGTGCAAGGATCAAAATAAGAATAAATATAATTTCCTTAAGAAAAACTGAAAAAACAAAGACTACTATATAACAATGAAAACAAGTTAAGAAGTTAATGTAGAAATAAATTTATTAAAGTAAACTCAACATGAAATAAAATTGAACATAGCAAAATTTAGGTTATAAAAAACAATCTTAGCTTTAATCACAACAAAATAATATAAGACATGTTAGAAAAAAAATGAAGTATTGAAAACAATGTAGTAAAAATTAATATGTCAGTCAAAGAAAATGATAGCCTGCTCTTCCAAAAAAGAATCCAAATGTTTACAAAATCGTTGACATGAAGAAATAACCTAATCTATAAGTACTAGAGGTAGAAGAATGGAAAGAGTCACAGGTTATTGCTACTACCAAAAAGAAAAAAAGTAACAACAGAATAATAAAAGTTCATCATCATCCTTGTCTCTCATGGTAAAACACCAAATAGACGGGGACAGATAAGAAATTCCAAATAATACATAATAATCAAAATACTAAACGTACAGAACAACAAGAAGAAAGAAGCATACAAATACCTGCAAAGAAAAATTATTGAGAAATTTAAAAAGCAGGCCCAAATCATAACTTATTTCTAACTGGAGATTTTGAAAATCAGAATAGCCTTTATCCGTTTTACAAATTCTGAGACATTTCAGATGCTAATACAGACTAAAATACCCAACAGAACTATCAACAACAATAGATATAGAAGATATTCCAGAAAAAATATAATTTCATCAATACCTACCTACCAGTTCTACTCTACAGAAACTACTAGAAGGAAAGGATTGTTCTGAAGAGCTTAATCATGTACAGAAAGACACAAAGAATATATATTACCAGAAGAGTAAATAAAAACAAAAAAGGAAATTCCAAACTATAACAACAAATAACAGAAATTAAATAATGAACTCTTTTCAATGATAATTGTCAATATTAATTTTTTCAAAAACTCAATTAATACACAGATTAAATACCTTATTAGAAAATTAGATCTATTTTCTACTACATTCAAATATCACATATCATCAATAATGATATGCACCACTAAAGAGTAAATATTATTCCAAACAAATGGAGCCAAGAATCAAGCAAGTTTACCCATTCTAATATCTGATAAAACAGACATCAAACTCAAATGATTAAAATGAAACAAGATAGGGTATTACATATTCATCCAAGGAGAAATAAGGAAAGGATATTATAATTTCTAACATTCATGCACTATAAAACTAGGGCACCTAAGTTCATAAAAAAATTACTACAAGTATAATCACATGATGACTCTCACAGTGCAATTATAGGTGAGTTCAACTTCCCACTCACACTAGTGTACAGGTAATTTAGGCAATTAGAAGAGAAAAACACCCTAAGTTAAAAAATGTCGAAAATCAAATGCACATAGGAAATAACTATGGAACATTTCACTCAAAAGAACAGAGTATATTTCTACATAGAAGCTGAAGGAACTTTATTAAAAATTAAATACATACTTATATACAAATAAATATCAACTTATATAAGAAGTTTAATATATATGTCTTGCATCCAATTTGACCACCGTGAATTAAAGGTGGATATTAACATGGCAAAAAGAGGTATTAATGTTAATTCAAGCTGAACTAGTCATCATTTTCATAAAACCTTTATTAAGACAGTAACCAAGAAGGAAATTAAAAATTATTTAGAATTAGACTCAAGCCTCTGAGACTACATGAAGACAATTCTAAGAGGCAGTTCATTCCACTGAGTATCCAAATAAAGAATGTCAAAATCTCATATTCAGACCTTACTGAAAGAACTACAAACTCTAATCCAATATGAAGTAATAGGATCCAAATTGAAAACTTTGCAAGAAATAATCAAATTAACAGCTAAAGTAAATGAAGTATGAACAAAAATAGAAAGCATCAAAGGAATGAAGACTTGGGTCTCTGTCGAACAAAAATCAATATTAGTTTTCCAACCAACAAAAGTCATCATAAAGTTAAATCAGCCAAGAATTTCATTATAACTTCAAACAATAAACAATGACCTAACTCACAATAGTCTTCTGAAAAATGCAAACGGCTAAAAAATTTCGTCGGGCCGGGCAGTGGTGGTCAAAGCCTTTAATCCCAGCACTTGGGAGGCAGAGGCAGGTGGATTTCTGAGTTGGAGGCCAGCCTCCTTAGTCTACAGAGTGAATTCCAGGACAGCCAGGGCTGTAAAGAGAAACCTACTGAGGTGTAGACAAAGATATTTCTCTAAAGATGCTAGCAAACTGCATACAGGCACATATTAAAATAATAGCTACTTTAATCAAATTGGTTCTATACCAGAGATTAAAACATGATAAAACATTTTTTATTGGATATTTTATTTACATTTCATATGTTATCCCCTTACCACATCCCCCACCCACCCGGGAAACCCCCATCCTCTTACCCCTGCTCCTTCTTCTCCATGGATGTAACCCCCACCTAAACCCCCCCACTCCCACTTCCCCACCCTCAAAATTCCCACCCCCTGGGGCATGCAGCCTTCATGAGGTCAAGGATCTCTTCTTCCACCTGTGCCCGGCAGGGCCCTCCACTCTTACATATTCAGCTGAAGCCCTGGATCCCTCCATAAGTGCTCCCAGGCTGGTGGTAAGGACCCTGGGAGCTGTGGTTGGTTGGTATTGTTGCTCTCCTCATGGTGCCACAAACCCTTTCAGCTCCTTCAGTCCTTACTCTAACTCCTCCATTGAGAACCTCATGATCAGTTCAATGGCTAGTTGTGAGCAGCTGCCTCTGAATATGTCAGACTCTTGAAGGCCTCTGAGGAGACATCCATATCAGGCCCTTATCGGCATGTACTTCCTGACTTCCACATCAGCATCTACCTTTGGTGACTGCATATGGGGTGGATACTCAGGTGGAAAGTTCTTCAAATGGCCCCTCCTTCAGTTTCTGTCCCTCACTTTGTCTCCATGTTTGCTCCCTTGAGTATTTTGTTGCTCCTTCTAAGAAGAACTGAATCACCCCCACTTGGTCTTCCTTTTTTATGAGCTTCATGTGGCCTGTGAGTTGCATCTTGGGTATTTCAAGGTTCTGGGCTAATATCCAATAATCAGTGAGTGAATACCATGTGTGTTTTTTGTGATTGGCTTACTTCACTCAGGATGATAATTTCTAGTTCCATCCATTTACCTAGGAACCTCTCGAATTCATTGTTTTTAATAGCTGAGTAATACTCCATTGTGTAAATATACCACATTTTTTTAATATATTCCTCAGTTGAAGGACATCTGGGTTCTTTCCAGCTCCTGGCTATTATAAATAAGGCTGCTATGAACATAGTTGAGCATATGTCCTTGTTATATGTTCGAGCATCTTCTGGGTATATGCCTAGGAGTGGTATAGCTGGATCCTCAGGTAATGCTATGTCCAATTTTCTAAGGAACCGCCACACTGATTTCCAAAGTGGTTGCACCATCTTGCAGTCCCACCAACAATGGAGGAGTGTTCCTCTTTCTCCACACCCTCGCCAGCATCTACTATCAACTGAGTTCTTAATCTTTGCCATTCTGACTGGTTTGAGATGGAATCTCAGAGTTGTTTTGATTTGCATTTCCCTGATGACTAAGGACACTGAACATTTCTTTAGGTGCTTCTCAGCCATTTGAGTTCCTTCCATTGAAAATTCTTTGTTAACCTCTATACCCCATTTTTAATAGGGTAATTTGGTTGTCTGGAGTCTACTTTCTTGAGTTCTTTGTATATATTGGATATTAGCCCTCTATCAGATGTAGGATTGGTAAAGATCTTTTCCAAATTTGTTGGTGGTCGTTTTGTCCTATTGACAGTGTCCTTTGCCTTACAGAAGCTTTGCAATTTTATGAAGTCCCATTTGTCAATTCTTGATCTTAGAGCATATGCCATTGGTGTTCTGTTCAGGAACTTTTCCCCTGTGCCCAAGTATTCGAGGGTCTTCCCCACCTTCTCTTCTATTAGTTTCAGTGTATCTGGTTTTATGTGGAGG
>NW_021620156.1:91064-97376 GCF_004785775.1 Grammomys surdaster | reverse complement strand
GTTGGCTACTGGTTTGCTGTAAATTGCTTTTACTATGTTTAGGTATGGGCCTTGAATTCCTGATCTTTCCAAGACTTTTATCATGAAGGGATGTTGAATTTTATCAAATGCTTTCTAAGCATCTAGTGAGATGATCATGTGGTATTTTTCTTTGAGTTTTTTTATATAGTGGATTACATTGATGGATTTCCACATAGAACCATCCCTGCATTCCTGGGATAAAACCTACTTGATCATGATGCATAATTGTTTTGATGTGTTCTTGGATTCGGTTTGCTAGAATTTTATTGAGTATTTTTGCATCGATGTTCATAAGAGAGTTTGGTCTGAAGTTCTCTTTCTTTGTTGGATCTTTGTGAGGTTTGGGTATGAGTGTTACTGTAGCTTCATAGAACGAATTGGGTAGTGTTCCTTCTGTTTCTATTTTGTGGAATAGTTTGAAGAGAATTGGTATTAGGTCTCCCTTGAAGGTCTGATAAAATTCAGCACTAAAACCATCTGGTCTGGGCTTTTTTTAGTGGGGAGAATTTTAATGACTGCTGCTATTTCCCTAGGGGTTATGGGACTATTTAGATGATTTATCTGCTCCTGTTTTAACTTTGGGACCTGGTATCTCTCTAGGAAATTGTCCATTTCTTCCAGGTTTTCCAGTTGTGTTGAGTATAGGCCTTTGTAGTAGGATCTGATGATTTTTTTAATTTCTTGAGTTTCTGTTGTTATGTCTCCCTTTTCAGTTCTGATTTTATTAATTTGGATACTGTCTCTGTGCCCTCTCGTTAATCTGGCTAACGGTTTATCTATCTTATTGATTTTCTCAAAGAACCAACTACTGGTTTTATTGATATTTTGTATTGTTCTTTGTGTTTCTATTTGGTTGATTTCAGCCCTGAGATTGATAATTTCCTGCCTTCTACTCCTCCTGGGTGTATTTGCTTCTTTTTGTTCTAGAGTTTTAGTTGTGCAGTCAAGTTGTTAGTGTGTGCTCTTTCCAGTTTCTTTTTGTAGGCACTTAGAGTTATGAGTTTTCCTCTTAGCACTGCCTTCATGGAGTTCCACAGGTTTTGGCATGATGTGTCCTCATTTTCATTGAATTCAAAAAGTCTTTATCTTCTTTCTTTATTTCTTCCTTGAGCAAGTCATCACTGAGTAGATAGTTGTTCAGTTTCCATGTGCACTTGGGTTTTCCATTGGTTTTGTCATTATTGAAGACCAGTCTTAGTCCGTGGTTATCTGATAAGATGCAAGGGATTATTTCAATCTTTTTGTATCTGTAGAGGCCTGCTTTGTGACCAATTATATGGTCTATTTTGGAGAAGGTACCATGAGGTGCTGAGAAAAAGGTATACTCTTTTGTTTTAGGATGAAATGTTCTATAGATGTCTGTTAAGTCCATTTGGTTCATAACTTCTGTTAATGTCAAAGTGTCTCAGTTTAGTTTCTGTTTCCATGATCTGTCCATTGCTGAGAGTGGGGTGTTGAAATCCCTGACTATTATTGTATGAGGTGTAATGTGTGTTTTGAGCTTTAGTAAAGTTTCTTTTATGTATGTAGTTGCCCTTGCATTTGGAGCATAGATGTTCAGAATTGAGAGTTCACCTTGGTAGATTTTTCCTATGATGAGTATGAAGTCTCCTTCCTTATCTTTTTTAATTAATTTTGGATGAAAGTATATTTTATTTGATATTAGAATGGCTACTCCAGCTTGTTCCTTGGGACCATTGGCTTGGAAAATTGTTTTCCACCCTTTTATTCTGAGGTAGTGTCTGTCTTTGTCACTGAGGTGCGTTTCTTGTATGCAGCAAAATTCTGGGTCTTGTTTGTGTATCCAGTCTGATAGTCTGCGTCTTTTTTTTGGGGGAATTGAGACCATTGATGTTAAGAGATATTAAGGAAAAATGATTGTGGCTTCCTTTTGTTATTCTTATTAGAGGTAGAATTATGTTTGTATAGTTATCTTCTTTTGGGGTTGTTGGAAGATTACTTCCTTGCTTTTTCTAGGTTGTAGTTTCCCTCCTTGTGTTGGCGTTTTCCATCAATTATCCTTTGAAGTGCCGGGTTTGTGGGAAGATATTGTGCAAATTTGGTTTTGTCATGGAATATCTTGGTTTCACCATCTATAGTGATTGAGAGTTTTGCTGGGTATAGTAATCTGGGCTGGCAATTGTGTTCTCTTAGTGTCTGTATGATGTCCGTCCAGGCTCTTCTGGCTTTTATAGTCTCTGGTGAGAAGTCTGGTGTAATTCTTTTAGGTCTGCCTTTGTATGTTACTTGACCTTTTTCCCTTACTGCTTTTAGTATTTTTTCTTTGTTTTGTGCATCTGATGTTTTGATTATTATATGACGGGAGGTATTTCTTTTCTGGTCTAGTCTACTTGGTGTTCTGTAGGCTTCTTGTATGTTTATGGGCATCTTGTTCTTTAGGTTAGGGAAGTTCTCCTCAATAATTTTGTTGAAGATATTTACTGTCCCTTTAAGTTGGGACTCTTCATTCTCATCTATACCTTTTATCCTTAGGTTTGGTCTTCTCATTGTGTCCTGGATTTCCTGGATGTTTTGAGTTAGGAGCTTTTTGCATTTTGCATTTTCTTTGACAACTGTGTCAATATTTTCTACTGTATCTTCTGCATTTGAGATTCTCTCTTCTATCTCTTGTATTCGGTTGGTGATGCTTGTGTCTATGACTCCTGATCTCTTTCTTAAGTTTTCTATTTCCATGGTTGTCTCCCTTTGAGCTTTCTTTATTGTTTGTATTTCCATTTTCAGATCCTGAATGTTTTTGTTTAATTCCTTCTTTGTGTTTTCTTGCATTTCCTTAAGGGATTACTGTGATTCCTCTTTAAGGGCTTCTATCTGTTTACTTGTACTCTCCTGTATTTCTTTAAGGGAGTTACTTAATTCCTTCTTATAATCCTATATCATCATCATGAGAAGTGATTTTAATTCTGAATCCTGCTTTTCAGGTGTGTTGGTGTGTTCAGGGCTTGCTATATTGGGAGAACTGGGTACTGATGATGCCAAGAAACTTTGGTTTCTGTTGCTTATGTTCTTATGCTTGCCTTTCGGCATCTGGTTAACTCTAGTGTTACCTGCCCTCACTGTGTAAGACTGAAGTCTGTATTTCCAGTTATCTTGCTTGTTGCAGAGCTCCTCAGTGTCCAGATGTCTCTGTAGTCTTATGATCCTAATCTTGGTGTCTGCTGCTCTGAGTGCAGTGGCTCCTCGGCTGCTCTTAGTGCAGTGGCTCTTCTAGAATGACTCAGGAGTCAGTATCTCCACAGGACAGGAGTAGATCAACTGAGTGTCAGCTGCTCTGAGTACAGTGGCTCCTCGGCTGCTCTGAGTGCATTGGCTCCTCTAGGATGACTCAGGAGTCAGTATCTCCACAGGACAGGAGCAGACCAACTCTGTGTCTGCCCCAGCCCATAGGACCAGGCAGGGGAGCGATAAAACATTTTTAAATGACATAGTCCATCATTTAGAGCAGACTTCTTAAAAAAATCACATGATATTCCTATTAGATTCAAAAAAGACTGTAGATAAAATTCAATATCCCTTCAAGACAAATGATCCTAAAGAGACTAGGAATACAAAGACATAACTCAACACAACAACTTAAAACAATAATAAATAATAATATAATCAACATGAACATAAACTGAAGAGACTAGGAATATAGGTACATACCTCAACACACTGAGGAAATTTAGAATAATCATATAACCAACAAGAACGTAATCTGATAGTAAGTCAAAACATTGTAGTAAAAAAAAATGAGAAAATGAGAAGGATATCTATTTTCCATATCTATTCAATATAGTACTCAACATATTATCTATAGCAATGAAAGGAATGTGGAAGATCCAGTGTATATAAATATTTATAAATATTTATCCAGTATATATAAATATTTATCCAATATATTAAAATATTTCTTGTCTTTAGATGATATTATTTGACACAAAACATATAAAACCTAAATCAGAGAAACTCTAGAGCTGATGAACACCTTCAGAAGCCCAGAGTAAAACATAATATTTATGTTTAAATGTCAGAAATTTTCCATACAAAAATGACAAAGATACTAAAATATAAATCAGAGAAACTGTACCACTAAGAGTAGCCTCAAAACATACCTTGGGATAACTCTTTCCATGCAACTTAGAAATAAAAATAAAATGACTGATAAAACAGAAAGAAATGTCTAACATGCTTAGCTCATAGGGAGCTGAAAAACAAAGCAACTTGGTAGCTCAATTTCTACCCAGTAAGAGTGGGTTTGAACAGAAGAATGTACATAGGCAAGGGCATTGAAAGGGGGAACACTTATCCATAGCTGGTGAGAGTGCAAACTTCCATGGCCAGTATTGATATCAGTGTTGCAGTTCTACAAAGCAGTGGGAAGAAGTCTACATCAAGATCCCAAAATAACATTCTCAAACATATATCAAATAACATTACAAACTATGAGAGATATATTTAGTCATCCAAGTACATTGTACCATATGTATTCACATTCACCCACACTTAGAAACAGATAACATTTGTAGCAACTGATGAATGAAAAGTGAAAATTAGCTACAATTATTAAATATAATGTTATTAGGTATGTAAAAGATGAAATTACTAAGTTTTCAGATAAATAAGTAAAGAAACAAGGAATCCTGCTGGTGAAAGTATCCAATATCCTAAAGAGTATAAATACTGCATGATTTAGATTATATGTAGATGTTACTTTTCATGTCTTAGATACGAGTGCTATAATCCATATTACCATAGAAACTAGGTAACTATTAATAAACATGCAGGGTAATAACCAGAGTTACTATTTGTGGCTATTGTGAAGGGTGTTGTTTCTCTAATTATTTTCTCAGCCTATTTTTCATTTCCTTAAAGGTTATTGATTTGTTGGAATTAATTTTGTATCCAGTCAGTTTGAGGAAGTTGTTGAATCACATATAGGAATTCTCTGGTGAAATTTTGTGGGTCGCTTATGTATACTATCATATCATCTGAAAATAGTGATACTTTGACTTCTTCCTTTCCAATTTATATCCCCCAGATCTCCTTTTTTTTTTAAATCTAACTGTCCTAACTAGAACTTAGAGTACTATATTTAACAGACAGGGAGAGAGTGTACAACTTTGTCTTGTCCCATATTTTTAGAATGATTGCTTCTATTTTCTCTCCAATTAATTTAATTTTGTCTATTGATTTGTTATTTATTGCTTTCATTATGTTCAACTATGTGTCATGAAGTCCTGATTTTTCCAAGACATTTAGCATGAAGGGGTGTTGTATTGTGTCAAAGGATTTTATTGTGTCTTATGAGATAATAATGTGTCTTTTCCCTTGAGTTTATTTATATTATGTATGCCGTTCATGGATTTTCATATATTAAAACATCTCACCATCACTGAGATGAAGCCTACTTGATTGTGCTGAATGATGCTTTTGAAGTGTTTTTGGATTCATGTTGTGAGAATTTTATTGAGTACTTTTGCATCGATGTTCATAAGTGAAATTGGTCTGAAGTTCTCTTTCTTTGTTGGGCCTTTGTGTGGTTTAGGTATCAGAGTAACTGTAACTTCATAGAAAGAATTAGGTAGTGTTTCTTCAATACAAAATAGGTATATTTTGTAGAGTAGTTTGAGGAGTAAAGGTATTAACTTTTCTTTGAAGGTCTGGTAGAATACTGCACTAAAATCATCCGGACATGGACTTTTTTTTGGTTCAGAGCTTTTTGTTTTATTTTGTTTTATTTTCTCCCTGCTTCCTCCTCTTTTCTTTAATCATTTTTATTCATTTGAATTTTAAATGATATACCCCTTGCTGGTTTCCCCTCCACAAACCCAAAACCTAACATCTCTCTCCCCCCTTCCCTTTGCCACTATGTGGGTACTCCTCCACCCACTCACCCACTTCTGTCTCATTGCTCTGGTATCCCCCTGTGCTGGGGCATCAAGCCTCCAAAGAACCAAGGGCATCCCCTCCCATTGATGCCAAATTAGGTCATCCCCTGATACATCCATAGCTGGTCCCATAAATCCCTTAATGTATACTCTTGGATTATGGTTTAGTCCCTGGGAGTTCTGGGTGGTCTGGTTAGTTGATAGTGTTCGTTCTGTGAGGGTTGCAATCCACTTCAGCTCCTTTCAGTCCTTCACTTAGCTCTCAGAGCATTTATAGTCACTGTTTTTTTGTCTCCTTGGAGATTACAGGAATGTTTAGATAGTGTACTTGTTCTTGAATTAACTTTGGTTCATAGTATATATATATATATATATATATATATATATATATATATATATATAT
>NW_021620156.1:82457-91054 GCF_004785775.1 Grammomys surdaster | reverse complement strand
TATATATATATATATATATATATATATATATATATATATATATATATTAATTTTCTCAGTTTTTGTTGTTTTGTCTCTCCTTTCATTTCTGATTTTGTTATTTTGGACATTGTCTCTGTGCCCTTTACTTAGTTTTGCTAAGGGTATATCTCTCTTGTTGATTTTCTTTAAAAAAAAATTTAAAAAAGAGCTTTTGATTTTTTCTTTTAATTTTGTTTAGTCTTTGAAACATTCTTTTTGTTTTTAAGCCCTGAGTTTGAATATTTCCTGACATTTCTTTCTTCTGGGTATGTTTGTTTCTTTCTCTTCGAGGGCATACAGGTGTGTTTTTAAGTTGTTTGTATGGGATCTCTGGATGTCTCCAATTTCTTTTTGAAGATACATAGTGTTATGAATTTTCCTCATAACATTTCTTTCAATGTATCCCATAAGTTTGGGTGTGATGTGCCTTATTTTCATTGAATTAAATTAAGTCATTTTTTTCTTTATTACTTCCATAAACAAGTTATCATTTTGCAGAAAGTTGTTCAGTTTCCATGAGTATGTGACCTTCTTAGTGCTTTTATTGTTATTGAAGTCTAGCTTTATTCCAAGATAATCTGTTCAAATCCATGGGCTTATTTCAATCTTCTTGTATCTGCTGAGGCTTTTTTTATTTCTAGTTATATGGTCAATTTTGGAGAAGGTTCTATGAGGTGCTATGAAGAAGATATATTCTCTTGTTTTGAGGTGAAATGTTCTGTAGATATCTGCTAAATTCATCTGGTTCACAACTTCTATCAGTCTCACTGTGGCCCTGTTTAGTTTCTGCTCCAATGACCTGCCCATTGGTGAGAATGAGGCATTGAAATCTCCCACAACTATGGTCTGAGATTAAATGTCTGCTTTGAACTTTAGTAACATTTGTTTAACAAATGTGGATGTCCTTGAATTTGGGTCATAGATGATCAGAATTGAGAGTTCCTTGTGGTCGATTTTTACTTTGATGAATATGAAGTGCCCTTTCCCATCTCCTTTGATGACTTTCAGTTGAAAGACTATTTTATTGGATATTAGAATAGCAATTACAGCTTGTTTCTTTGGACTTTTGCTTAAAAGACATTTTTCCAGCCTTTTACTCTTAGAAAGTATCTTTCTTTGTCACTGAGGTGTGTTTCTTGAATGCAGTAAAATGCTGAATCCTGTTTACATATATAGTTTCTTAGTCTGTGTCTTTATATTGGGAACTTGAGTCCATTGATGTTGAGATATGTTAAAGACAGATGACTGTTAGTTCCTGCTGTTTTTGTTGCTGGAGGTGATATTATGCGTGTATGATTCTCTTTGGGGGGGGTTTCTGTGAAATGTTTAATTTCTAGTGTTTTCATTGATGTCATTACCCTCTTTGTGTTGGAGATTTCCTTCAGTGTCCTCTATAGGTCCTCTGATCTGGCCTGGGTAGGTAAGCAGATCAGAAGCAACAATATTCTCAATACTAACATAAAGAAAATTTGTTTCAAATAGTATGATTGAACATGCCACCAAAATAAAAGTAATTTATGTCAAAGTTTAGATTTCTGTTCCATATGTATGTGATTGAAGACTATACCAAGTCATGAGTGAGCAGTCATAAAGAAAAGGTAAAACTTAAACAACATTTGCCATTCCTGGTTATGATTTTATAAATCGTCTGCAATGTATGACAAAAACCAAACACAACATCTAAAAAATGTTATATTTAAAAATTTCAGCATTTGACATCTTGCTCTCAGAATAAGGAAAGAGAAAAAATATTTTTTCTGGCCTCATGGTGAGTGGAATATGCTTTCCTAAGCCTTCAAATATAATGTGAAAATTGTACACGTCCAGGCTTTCCCAGTGTCATTACAAACAACTCCATAATAGTGGCCATGCCATCCATATTGAAACTTAAATTTGTAGTTTAGTATCAATATGTCAAATCAAATTCTTGATAAAATGAGTATAGAGATCAGTCTTTTCTCTAAGTTAACTTATAGTATATTTTTGTCTATGTCTTGCTCTCAATAACTATTGTACTTTGCAGCCGTTAGAATGTTCTGTGTACATACATCTTCCTTAGACACCACTCACTAAAATTTACAAAGCAGTTTACACTCATCTCAATCAACTTATATTATAATAACACCTAGGATCTGCTGATGATTTCCGGAATATTGTTAAATGGTGGTTCCCAGGTATAGCACAGTCCCTTAGTAGAAGGAAACAATACATTTAGTTCATGAGGAATTTGTAGCCCTTGGTGTAGAGATAAATTCAGATAATCTCAGACCAATAACACTGTTGCCTCCAGACACCTCATATTTACAGGCAAATATAGGCCCTATTCCAGAAACAAATCTTTGATGAACATTTCTTTGTGTGTTCTAGTGACAGGCATCTCTGGTTGAATATTTATGTGGAAGCTGAATTGATGACAGAACAGTGTTTTTGGCTTAGGATTAAAGAGAGCTTTACTTGAACCATAGGAGGTCATGAGCACTTTGCAATGACAGTGTGGTACATATGCTTTGGCTATATGGATCTGATGGTTACTCTAATCTTTGTTCTATGTACCCTTCAGCTAGGATGTTTTCAGTGACATATACTATTGAGAAAGGTCTAAATGACATTCTGGTGCCAAACATTTAGCAGTAATGTATAACTAGAGGTTTCTAAACATTGTTCCTAAAACTTATATGAATATGCCTGTGTGTACACAAACACACACACACACACACACACACACAAAAGAGAGAAAGTGTGTGGACAAGAGATGAATGGTTTCTTTGTTTTCTTAACCTAGTTAGTTAGACCAAGTATTTGATGTAATTTGAGAAACTGAACAGTTGTACAGTTGTGATTTCTTGTTAGCTTCTGGTATTGTCTTCTTTATTCTTTACTTTTGTGAGTACAACTTAAAAAGAATCATACATCAACCCTGGGGTCAGAAAAAAATGTTTTAAATTTCTGCTTTGCTCTTATTTAGTGGGTCTGAGACCTCCTGACTATATGTCTCAGCTTTAGAAAACCAGTGAGTAAGATTTGTACACAAACACCATGAATTATAACAAAAGTTATTACTAATAGCTCTCCTTCAGGTAATTGTTTGTGTAGTCTCTCTGGCCTGAACCCAGAGTAATAAATTTGGATCAGGCATGACCAATCCTAGACACACATTCATCTCAATGAAAATATACATAAATTCCTTTTTTCCTTTACTTTTTATTTTAGAGAATCTCTGGATCAGGTTTGAATTTTCTTCCCCATAATAGAGTCATAGTCATATGTAGTACACTATATACATGTTAAGCCTATGGATTAACCTGCTCCAGGACATTTAAACATAATCAGATAGCACACAACACAGACAAACTGCTATTAGTTAAATTTTTTTAAAAAATCTTGATGCATTATTTCAAAATTATAATATATTTAAATACCAATAAATCTCTACTCTTCACTTTTCTTCTCTTTCTTGTTTGAAATATAGCTTTAAAATTATGACAAGCTATACAATACTCAAGTCCATATAATACTACCTGTATACATGATTTCATGGTTGACTATTTGGCAAAGTTCAGATAATTTGTGTGATCTTCCATGGGGAGTACCATATATCCTGCTCCCAGATTTGTGGTATTGTTTGTAGGTGTTCGATAGGGTTGAAGCCTCAGGAATATTTCATTTTCCAGTTTGGAATGCTCAGTGTTCAGTTTTTTTCTGATCATTCTGGGTCAGTAGTGTCAATGGGACTTTATGGAAATACCTTCACACGTGCTTCTATCTAAATTGTTCACCTCTTTAAATTTATCACTATCCTTTTCCTGTGTCACAAGATCTTCCCCTGTTATATGTTCTTTCCTTTTTAAATCTTGTTTTCTTTAAATAAAACAAGTCCACTTCTTGTGAGACACACATGTATTTTCTGTGCATGTACAGAAAGGAGTTTCTAAGACCGTTCTGGTCCCAAGTAGAAGTGCTACCTCTGTATAGATTCTGATATAAACTTGCCAATCTTTTCTGTTTTTATTTCCTCATATACTTAAACTGATGAAATCCTCTTGAGCCTTTTTATTTTTAAATGGACTTTTTGTTTCACTCACATTATGAGGGTCTTTTCATTTGGGTATTTATCCCATTTTCATAAATATAAAAATTTCCAGTACCACTTGGGGAAATACAAACACAACTCAACTCATGCCTTGAAGAAATATTCTCTCACATTCAAACCATAGTCAGAGGATAAGAGCTAGAAAAACATAGATTGATATTTTCACTTGTCTCATCCATCAAATGGTGACAAAACTGACTAACCTGTATTACACTGTTGTTATGACAGAAGTTGACAATCACTATGTTTACTTTCCTGTCTTCTAATTTGATTAATTGCATCTATTAAAGCTCAGAAATTAGAATGTTATATATAGTTCTTCACTAAATATGTTTAGATATCATCTTTAAAAATAAAAATATTGTATTATATATAAAAGCCCATAAAATAAAGCATCTTCATGAACTCTAGAGCTAATAAAAGACCAATATGCAAAATATATGAAACACATTTAAAAAAAACTTAAAAATATAGAAACTAACAAACTAAATAGCCCTAATAAGAATGAGGTACACAGCTAAAGGAATCTCAACAGAGGAATCACTAGTGTTCAAAAAACACTTAAGAAAATGTTCAACATGCTTAGTCATTAGTGAAATGCAAATCAAACAACTCTGAGATTCTGCCCTATACCTACCAGAATGGCTAAGGTCAAAGATTCAAGCAACAGCAAATGCTGGAGAGGATGTGGAACAAACTGAATGTTCCTGCACTGGTGATCAGAATGTAAACTTGTACAACAGCTTTGAAAATCAACTGGCAGTTTCTCAGAAAATTAGCATTAGTTCTACATTAAAACCCAGCTAAACAATTCCATGGAATATACCCAAAAGTGTTCCACCATGCAACAAGGACACTTTCTCATGTATGTCCTTAACAACTTAATTTGAAATAGCCTAGCCTTTGGGCTGGGGCAGACACAGAGTCGGTCTGCTCCTGTCCTGTGGAGATACTGAATCCTGAGTCATTGAGGAGCCACTGCACTCAGAGCAGCCAGTAAGAACTCCATCTCACTCCCTAAGCCCCAGGGATACATCTGGGAGCCAGGGACATTCAGGACACAGCAGCTACACAAACCCCGCTACTCCGGAATTCCACTTCCCTTCTGCCCATGCCTGGTCCTTTGAGCTGGGACAGACACAGAATCAGTCTGCTCCTGTCCTGTGGAGATACTGAATTCTGAGTCATCCTAGAAGAGCCACTGCACTCAGAGCAGCCGAGGAGCCATTGCACTCAGAGCAGAAGGATTTCCAGATCCAAGCAGTGGCCTGAGTCCCAGGAGTTCTTCCACCCAGGAGATTAGGAGCACAAGACTACAGAGACATCTGGACTCTGAGGAGCTCTGCAACAAGCAAGATAACTGGAAATACAGTCTTCAGTCTTACACAGTGAGGGCAGGTAACACTAGAGTTAACCAGATGACGAAAGGCAAGCGCAAGAACATAAGCAACAGAAACCAAAGTTTCTTGGCATCATCATTACCCAGTTCTCCCAATATAGCAAGCCCTAAACACCCCATCACACCTGAAAAGCAGGTTTCAGAATTAAAATCACTTCTCATGATGATGATAGAGGATTATAAGAAGGAATTAAGTAACTCTCTTAAAGAAATACAGGAGAGTACAAGTAAACAGATAGAAGCCCTTAAAGAGGAATCACAGAAATCCCTTAAGGAAATGCAAGAAAACACGAAGAAGGAATTAAACAAAAACATTCAGGATCTGAAACTGGAAATAGAAACAATAAAGAAAGTTCAAAGGGAGACAACCATGGAGATAGAAAACCTAAGAAAGAGATCAGGAGTCATAGACACAAGCATCACCAACCGAATACAAGAGATAGAAGAGAGAATCTCAAATGCAGAAGATACAGTAGAAAATATTGACACAGTTGTCAAAGAAAATGCAAAATGCAAAGAGCTCCTAACTCAAAACATCCAGGAAATCCAGGACACAATGAGAAGACCAAACCTAAGGATAAAAGTATAGATGAGAATGAAGATTCCCAACTTAAAGGGCCAGAAATTATCTTCAACAAAATTATTGAAGAAAACTTCCCTAACCAAAAGAACAAGATGCCCATAAACATACAAGAAGCCTACAGAACACCAAGTAAACTAGACCAGAAAAGAAATAGTTCCCGGCACATAATAATCAAAACATCAGATGCACAAAACAAAGAAAAAATACTAAAAGCAGTAAGGGAAAAAGGTCAAGTAACATACAAAGGCAGGCCTATAAGAATTACACCAGACTTCTCACCAGAGACTATAAAAGCCAGAAGAGCCTGGAATGACATCATACAGACCCTGAGAGAACACAACTTCCAGCCCAGATAACTGTACCCAGAAAAAGTCCCAATCACTATAGATGGTGAAACCAAGATATTCTATGACAAAACCAAATTTGCACAGTATCTTCTCACAAACCCAGCACTTCAAAGGATAATTGATGGAAAACTCCAACACAAGGAGGGAAAGTACAACCTAGAAAAAGCAAGAAAGTAATCTTCCAACAACCCCAAAAGAAGATAACTATACAAACATAATTCTACCTCTAATAAAAATAATAACAAGAAGCCACAATCATTTTTCCTTAATATCTCTTAACATCAATGGTCTCAATTCCCCAACAAAAAGACGCAGACTATCAGACTGGATACACAAACAAGACCCAGAATTTTGCTGCATAAGGGAAACACACCTCAGTGACAAAGACAGAAACTACCTCAGAATAAAAGGGTGGAAAACAATTTTCCAAGCCAATGGTCCCAAGGAACAAGCTGGAGTAGCCATTCTAATATCAAATAAAATCGACTTTCATCCAAAATTAATCAAAAAAGATAAAGAAGGACACTTCATTCTCATCAAAGGAAAAATCTACCAAGGTGAACTCTCAATTCTGAACATCTATGCTCCAAATGCAAGGGCACCTACATACATAAAAGAAACTTTACTAAAGCTCAAAACACACATTACACCTCACACAATAATAGTGGGAGATTTCAACACCACACTCTCAGCAATGGACAGATCATGGAAACAGAAACTAAACCGAGACACTTTCACATTAACAGAAGTTATGAACCAAACAACTTAACAGACATCTATAGAACATTTCATCCTAAAACAAAAGAATATACCTTTTTCTCAGCACCTCATGGTACCTTCTCCAAAATAGACCATGTAATTGGTCACAAAACATGCCTCTACAGATACAAAAAGATTGAAATAATCGCTTGCATCTTATCAGATCACCTCGGACTAAGACTGGTCTTTAATAATGACAAAACCAATGGAAAACCCACGTGCACATGGAAACTGAACAACTATCTACTCAATGATAACTTAGTCAAGGAAGAAATAAAGTAAGAAATAAAAGACTTTTTAAAATTCAATGAAAATGAGGACACATCATACCAAAACTTGTGGGACTCCATGAAGGCAGTACTAAGAGGAAAACTCATAGCTCAAAGTGCCTACAAAAAGAAACTGGAAAGAGCACACACTAACAAGTTGGCTGCACAAATAAAAGCTCTAGAACAAAAAGAAGCAAATACACCCAGGAGGAGTAGAAGGCAGGAAAAAATCAAACTCAGGGCTGAAATCAACCAAATAGAAACAGAAAGAACAATACAAAATATCAATAAAACCAGGAGCTGGTTCTTTGAAAAAATCAACAAGATAAATAAACCTTTAGCCAGATTAACCAGAGGGCACAGAGACAGTATACAATTTAATAAAATCAGAACCGAAAAGGGAGACATAACAACAGAAACTGAAGAAATTAAAAAAATCATCAGATCCTAATACAAAGGCGTATTACTCAACAAAACTGGAAAACCTGGATGAAATGGACAATTTCCTAGACAGATACCAGGCCCCAAAGTTAAACCAGGAGCAGATAAACCATCTAAATAGTCCCATAACCCCTAGGGAAATAGCAGCAGTCATTAAAAGTCTCCCCACTAAAAAAAGCCCAGACCAGATGGTTTTAGTGCTGAATTCTATCAGACCTTCAAGGAAGACCTAATACCAATTCTCTTCAAACTATTCCACAAAATAGAAACAGAAGGAACACTACCCAATTCATTCTATGAAGCTACAATTACACTCATACCCAAACCCCACAAGGACCCAACAAAGAAAGAGAACTTCAGACCAATCTCCGTTATGAACATCGATGCAAAAATACTCAATAAAATTCTTGCAAACTGAATCCAAGACCACATCAAAACAATCATCCATCATGATCAAGTAGGTTTTATCCCAGGAATGCAGGTATGGTTCAATATTCGGAAATCCATCAATGTAATCCACTATTTAAACAAACTTAAAGAAAAAAACCACATGATCATCTCACTAGATGCTGAGAAAGCATTTGACAAAATTCAACATCCCTTCATGATAAAAGTCTTGGAAAGATCAGGAATTCAAGGGTCATACCTAAACATAGTAAAAGCAATTTACAGCAAACCAGTAGCCAAC
>NW_021620156.1:35966-82057 GCF_004785775.1 Grammomys surdaster | reverse complement strand
AAGGACCTCCACATAAAACCAGATACACTGAAACTAATAGAAGAGAATGTGGGGAAGACCTTCGAATACTTGGGCACAGGGGAAAAGTTCCTGAACAGAACACCAATGGCATATGCTCTAAGATCAAGAATTGACAAATGGGACTTCATAAAATTGCAAAATTTCTGTAAGGCAAAGGACACTGTCAATAGGACAAAACGACATCCAACAAATTGGGAAAAGATCTTTACCAATCCTTCATCTTATAGAGGGCTAATATCCAATATATACAAAGAACTCAAGAAATTAGACTCCAGACAACCAAATTACCCTATTAAAAATGGGATATAGAGCTTAACAAAGATTTTTTAACAGAAGAAACTCGAATGGCCGAGAAGCACCTAAAGAAATGGTCATCATCCTTAGTCGTCAGGGAAATGCAAATCAAAACAATCCTGAGATTCCATCTCACACCAGTCAGAAGAGCTAAGATTAAAAACTCAGGTGATAGTAGATGCTGGCGAGGGTGTGGAGAAAGAGGAACACTCCTCCATTGTTGGTGGGACTGCAAGATGGTGGAACCACTTTGGAAATCAGTGTGGTGGTTCCTCAGAAAATTGGACATAGCATTACCTGAGGATCCAGTTATACCACTCCTAGGTATATACCCAGAAGATGCTCGAACATATAACAAGGACATATAGTCAACTATGTTCATAGCAGCCTTATTTATAATAGCCAGGAGCTGGAAAGAACCCAGATGTCCTTCAACTGAGGAATGGATTCAAAAAATGTGGGATATTTACACAGTGGAATATTACTCAGCTATTAAAAACAATGAATTCGAGAGGTTCCTAAGTAAATGGACGGAACTAGAAATCATCATCCTGAGTGAGGTAAGCCAATCACAAAAAACATAAATGGTATTCCCTCACTGATTATTGGATATTAGCCCAGAACCTTGAAATCCCCAAGATGCAACTCACAGGCCACATGAAGCTCATAAAAAAGGAAGACCAAGTGGGGGTGATTCGGTACTTCTTAGAAGGAGCAACAAAATACTCAAGGGAGCAAATATGGAGACAATGTGAGGAACAGAAACTGAAGGAGGGGCCGTCTGAAGACCACTCCACCTGAGTATCTATCCCATGTGCAATCACCAAAGGTAGATGCTGATGTGGAAGTCAGGAAGTGCATGCTGATAAGAGCCTGATATGGATGTCTCCTCAGAGGTCTTCAAGAGTCTGACATATTCAGAGGCAGATGCTCACAACTAGCCACTGTACTGTTCATGGGGTTCTCAATGGAGGAGTTAGAGGGAAGACTGAAGGAGCTGAAAGGATTTGCGGCACCATGAGGAGAGCAACAATACCAACCAATCACAGCTCCCAGGGTCTAAACCACCAGCCTGGGAGCACTTAGGGAGGGATCCAGGGCTTTAGCTGAATATGTAAAAGTGGAGGGCCCTGCTGGGCATAAGTGGAAGAAGAGAACCTTGACCTCATGTAGGCTGGGCACCCCAGGGGTGGGAATTTTGAGGGTGGGGAGGTAAGAGTGGGGGTGTAAATAGAGGTTATATTCACAGAGAAGAAGGAGGAGGGGTGAAGTGATTGGAGGTTCCTGGATGGGTGGGGGATGGGGTAAGGAGACAACATATGAAATGTAAATAAAACATCCAATAAAATTAAAAAAAAAGAAATAGCCTAAAATAGAAAGAACCCCAATGCCTCTCAACTGAAGAATGAAGGAAGTTAATGTGGTTCATTTGCTCAGTTGAATATGAATCAGCTATTGAAAGCAAGAACACCATAAAATTTGTAGTGAAATGGATGGATCCTTGATTGAGGTAACCTAGACAAAGCCAGAAATGAATAATATGTCTTTTTTATAAGTTGATGTTATTCGTAAAATACAGGATAACAATGTCACAATCCACAGAACTGAGGAAGCTATATAACAAAGGCTAGTGTGAAGATGCTTAAGTCTCACACATAGAGAGTCAGAACTGAGTGGAAGAGGAATGTGAAGGGAAAGCAGGTAGGGAGCCTGGGCTGAGAGGCTAAATTGGAATTGTCAAGTAGGGGCATCTTCAGGATTGGCCAGGCACCTGAGATGGGAAACATTCCTAGGCGACTATGAGGGTGACTCTAGATGACACTTCAAGCAATGGAGAATATGGAGCCAGAAGTGGAAACCTCCTGTAATCAGGCAGAACATCCAGTGAGGGGATCATGATATCAGTCTAACACAAAACCTTTAACTTCAAACTTGGTCTGTGTAAAAAAGTACAGGGACAAAAATGGTGTAGAGACTGAGGGAATGGTCCCCCTATGACTAGCCAGACTTGAGACTCTTCCCATAGACAAGAACAAATTCCCAACACTACAAGTGATACTCTATTATTGTTTCAGATAGGAGCCTGGCACAACTGTACTTTGAGAGGTTCCAAGGACTAGCTAAGTAAGCAGAGACCACAGCCAAACATTAGACGGAGATTAGGAAGTCCTGTGGAATTGTTGGAGGAAAGATTGAGGGATCTTGAGAGGTTAGGGACAGCACAAGAGGACCAACTGAGTCAACTAACCTTGATCTTTGGGGCTCAAGGAGACTGAACTATGAAACAAGAACACACATGTGTCCATACTGTATGAAACAGATGTGCAGGTTGGTCTTTATCCAGAACCCCCCAAAATTAGTGCAGGTCCTGTCCCTGACTCTGTTTTCTATCTATAGATTTGGTTTCCCTAACTGGCCTGCCTTGTCTGTCCTCAGTGCGAGAACATGTCCCTATTCCTGGAGCTAATTGATGTGACAGGGCAGATCATTACATACATTGGAGTGAAGGGCACTCCTTCTTATCAAAAGAAGAGAGAGGACATACAGAAGAAGAAATGTGAAATAGGGACTGGGATGAGAGCAGGTGATGTGATCAGAATGTAAAGTGAACAAATAAATAAATTGATTAATAAAAATTAAAGCAATAACATTCTTATTTTCTGTCAGTGTTTACAGTGATAGAGAAAACAACAGAATACAAATCAATCAGCATGACAAGGTTATGAGGTGATTTTGGGGAGTGTCTCATCAATTCTGTATTTACTATGAATTCCTCTTCACAAACCACACTCTGAATCCTAAATATTGATCTTAGCATTCCTCAGAATCATGTACCTCTTTTTGTGATGCTTCAAGAAAAAAAGAACTAGTCCTAAATTGAAAAGTTTGGGTGCCTGGCAATATGATATCTATGTGGGTCTAAATTATCATCAGCCAACTACAATTTTGTCCTCATCCTTCATTCTTCAGACCAAACTTTTCTCTCTACGTCATGTGACATACTTTACACAACAGTGCAAAGAATGGAATGCCTGTGTCCTTCAGTGTCATATGCTGAGATTCTGAATTTTTTGTCTCTGTATTAGAATTGATTACTAGCAGTTTATCATGGCAAAACAGCATACTCATGAGTAGAATGTATGTTTTTCTAAAAATGCTCCAAATAACAATATTGTATGACCTGGACTCTTTCACTCATTTTCTTGACCCAGGGTTTCTCACTAAATGTGGAAGTAGGCTCAAGGACAGCAACCTCTACCAATGTTCTTGTCTCTACTTAATTCACAGTTCTCACATTACAACAGATAGTGAACATACCCTAATTTTAAATGAGTTATAGGCATTTGAACTCAGATTTTCATGAATAATAACAAACAATGAGCTATATAGCCAACCTAAAATTGTGGTATTTTAATGTTGTTTTATTTGTTTTGAAGATATTTTTGATGACTTTAAATAGTAGTTGTATTCTCTTATACATTTTCTTATCTCGCAAAAAAAATCTGCTTTCAAATATTTATGTAGTATTTTTATTTTTTGCAGATTCCATACGTTCCATTTATTATTTTTTTCTTTTTTAAATTTGCTATTTTATTTGTTTACATTTAAGATGTTTTGTGCTTTCCCCATTGCCCCCATCAACTCCCTACTCCATCCCTCCTCCTACTTTTTTGCTTTTATACTGTTTAAATTACATGTAAGTATTTAGGTCAGTTCTAGGTTGAAGAACTAGCAACACAATAGATGCAAATAGTCAAGGAACAAGCAAGACAATAATCCCAGATAGGCAAAGAATGAGCAGAACAATAAACAGAGTCCAACGATGACTGTCATGTTACTATTTCTAAGAGCTTATCAGGATGACCTAAATATCTGAGCCTACTTCCCTGTTCTATCCCAAAGTCATTTTCATGCCTGAAGCTTACTTCTTTGTTCTCGCTTTAGATTTAGATACCTGCTTGCAATTACTTCTTTGTTCTAGTCAAGGATTTAAATTCCTGTCTGAAATAAATTCTTTGTTCTAGCCTAGGATTTAGATTCCTGACTGAAATTATGCCTTTGTTCTAGCCTAATGTCAGATTCCTGCCTGCAGTCCATTTCCTTGTCCTTGGCCAATGTCAGATATCTTCCAAGCAGCCCATTTGCTTGTCCTTAGCCAATATCAGATTCCTACCAGGCAGCCCCCAAAGTGCTCCACATTTTCCACTTTTTTATTTCATAAACCAAACTGAGTCTGTCTTAGGTGGTTATGACAATAATGCTTTCTTTACCCATCATGGAATATGCATTATCAAAAGCAAAGCACTCCTGTCTTAGATTGGTAAGTCTCTGTGAAGAATCTTACCCGTCCTTGTTTTGCCAGCCTGTTAAATTAATAACTCTAGCCTTTGGGCTGTGACAGACACTTAGCTGTTCTGCTCCCATGAAGACACCATATCCTGAACCATCATAGAGGAGCCACTGCACTCAGAGAAATTGACCACCTGGTCTGCTCCCATGAAGACACCATATCCTGAGCCACCTGGAGGAGCCACTGTTCTCAGAGCAGCAGGTAAGAACACTCCTGGCTAACCTTACACCCCAGAGCTACAACTGAAAACCTGGGGCACTCAGGACCCATCAGTCACCCAAACCCAACCTCTCTGGAATACCACTCCCATTCTGCCCCTTGCTTGGACCTTGTGGCTGGGAAAGACACCTAGCTGGTCTGTTCCCATGAAGACACCATATCCTGAGCCATCTTAGAGGAATCAATGCACGCAGATGAGTAAGGAACCACTGTACTCAGAACAGCAGGATGTCAGGATGCCAGAGGCAGCCTGAGTCCCAGGAGCTCTTACTCCCAGAAGTTCAGGATCACATGATCGCAGAGACATCTGGACTCTGAGGAGTTCTGGCACAAGCAAGATAACTGGACAGACAGGTTCTAGTCAGAGACAGTGAGTGCAGGTAGCACTAGAGTTAACCAGATGACAAAAGGCAAGTGCAAGAACATAAGCAACAGAAACCAAAGTTACATGACATCATCAGAACCCAGTTCCCCCAACATAGCAAGTCCTGAACACGCCATTACAATGGAACAGCAGGATTCAGAATTAAAATCACTTCTCATGAGGATAATAGAGGACTTTAAGAAAGACATAAATAACTCCTTTAAAGAAATACAGGAGAACACAGGTTAACAGGTAGGAGCCCTTAAAGAGGAAACACAAAAATCCCTTAAAGAATTGCAAGAAAACACAACCAAAGAAGTGAAGGAATTAAACAAAACCATCCAGGATCTAAAAATGGAAGTAGAAACAATAAAGAAATCTCAAAAGGAGACAACCCTGGAGACAGAAAACTAGAAAAGAAATCAGGATTCATAGATGCAAGCATCACCAACAGAATACAAGAGATAGAAGAGAGAATCTCATGTGCAGAAGATATCATAGAAAACACTAACACAAGTGTCAATGAAAATACAAAATTCAAAAAGCTCGTAAAACAAAACATCCAGGATATCCAGGACAAAATGAGAAGACCAAAGCTAAGGATAATAGGTATAAATGAGACTGAAGATTCCCAACTTAAAGGGCCAGTGAATATCTTCAACAAAATTATAGAAGAAAGCTTCCCTAACTTAAAGAAAGTGATGCCTGTGAGCATACAAGAAGCCTACAGAACTCCAAATAGACTATACTGGAAAAGAAATTCCTCTCATCACATAATAATCACACATCAAATCCACAAAACAAAAAGAATACTAAAAACAGTAAAGGAAAAAGGTAAAGTAACATATAAAGATAAAGTAACACATAAAGAATTATACCAGACTTCTCACCAGAGACTATAATTGTCAGAAGAACCTGGACTGATATCATACAGATAGAACACAAATGCCAGCCTAGACTACTACACCCAGCAAAACTCTTAATCACTATAGATGAAGAAACCAAGATATTCCATGACAAAACCAAATTTACACAATATTTTCCCACAAATCTAGAACTACAAAGGATAATTTATGGAAAACTTAAACACAAGGAGAGAAGCTACATCCTAGAAAAAGCAAGAAAGTAATCTTCCAACAAACTCAAAAGAAGATAGCTACACAAATATAATTCCACCCGTAATAACAAAAGTAACAGGAAGCAACAATCATTTTTCCTTAATATCTCTTAAAGTCAATGGACTCAATTCCTCCAATAAAAAGATGTAGACTAACAGACTGGATACATAAACAGGACCTAGAATTTTGCTTCATATAGGAAATGCACCTCAGTGAAAATGACAAACACTACCTCAGAGTAAAAGGGTGGAAAACTATTTTCCAATCAAATGGTCCAAAGAAATAAGCTAAAGTAGCCATTCTAATATCAAATAAAATCAACTTTGAACCAGAAGTTATCAAAAAAGATAAGAAAGGACACTTCATACTCATCAAAGGAAAAATCTACCAAGATGAACTCACAATTCTGAATATCTATGCTCTAAATGCAAGGGAACCCACATTAATAAAAGAAACTTTACTAAAGATCAAAGTACACATTGTACCTTACAATAATAATGAGAGGTTTCAACACCCTACTGTCAGCAATGGACAGATTATGGAAACAGAAACTAAACAGAGACTCAGTGAAATTAACAGAAGTTATGAACCAAATGGATTTAACAGATGTCTTATTGTAGAACATTTCATCTTAAAACAAAAGAATATACCTTTTTCTTAGCAGCTCATGGTTTCTTCTCCAAAATAGGCCATATAATTGGTCACAAAACAGGCCTCAACAGATACAAGAATATTGAAATAATCCCTGGCATCCTATCAGATCACCACGGATTAAGGCTGGTCTTCAATGATAACAAAAACAATGAAAAGCCCACATACAAGTGGAAACTGAAAATTCCCTATTCAATGATGACTTGATCAAGGAAGAAATAAAGAAAGAAATTGAAGACTCTTTAGAACTTAATGAAAATGAGGACACATCATACCAAAATTTATGGGACTTCATGTAAGCAATGCTAAGAGAAAAACTCATAGCTCTACATGCCTGCAAAAAGAAACTGGAGAGAGCATACACTAACAACTTGACAGCACACCTCAAAGATCTAGAAGAAAAAGAAACAAATGCACCCCAGAGGAGTAGATAGCAGGAAATAATCAAACTCAGGGTGAAATCAACCAAGGAGAAACAAAAAGAAGTATACAAAGAATCAACAAAACCAGGGGCAAGCTCTTTGAGAAAATCAAGGTGATGGATAACCTTTTAACCAGAGGACACAGAGACAGTATTCAAATTTTTAAAATCAGAAACAAAAAGGAAGACACAACCACAGAAACAAAGAAAATCTAAAAAATTATCAGCTCCTACAACAAAAGCTTCTACTCAACAAATCTGAACGTCTAGATGACATGGGCAATTTTCTACACATATTCCAGGCAACAAGGTTAAATCAGAATCAGATAAACCATCTAAACAGTCCCAAACCAATAAAGAAATAATAGTAGTCACTATAATTCCCCCAACCAAAAAAAATCCCAGGACCAAATGGCAGAATTCTACTAGACCTTAAAAGAAGACGTAATACCAATATTCATCAAACTATTCTACAAAATAGATACAGAAGGAACACTATCCAATTCATTGTACGAAGCCACAGTTATGAAAATACCTAAACCACATAAAGACCCAACAAAGAATGAAAACATTAAACCAATTTCCCTTATAAATATTGATGTAAAAATACTCATTAAAATTCTCACAAACAAAATCCCAAAACACATCAAAACAATTATTCATCATGATCAAGTAGGCTTTAACTCAGGAATGCAGGGATGGTTTAATACTCAGAAATCCATCAAAGTAATCCACTATATAAACACACTCAAAGAAAAAAAAACCACATGATCATCTCACTAGATCCTGAGAAAGTATTTGATAAAATTCAACATCCCTTCATGGTAAAAGTCTTGAAAAGATCAGGAATTCAAGGCTCATACCTAAATATAGCAAACAAGAAACAGACAGTTTTCTCTGTTGTTAGTAAACCTAATCATTGCTGATGTTTTAATACTGCTATGGTCAGTATTAAATTTATTTGGCCTTGGAAGGTAATGGTGGACAAAACCACCCTTTGAAGATCCTGGATCTGGGTCTCTGTGGAAAACCATTGATACAGATGCCTATAAGCTATTGTAAACAGGCAGCTTTTATGGACATTTACCAGGCTGAGTAGTCATAGACCTTGTAAATAGGTAGCCTTGGCAGATAATATCAACTTAGATAAGGACAAGTGAATCATAGGCAGAGTCATAGCGACCTGTCCCTGCACCTTCACCCAGCCAATACCCAGTTCTGAAAGATATCTCTATTCCCCTGAACATCCACGCTCCTGTGTCAGCCCCTTCCTCACATCCTGCATTTTTGTGTTTATAACCCCTGCGTGAATAAGTAAAAATTACGATTTGAAAAAAAATAAATTAATTAAAAAAGAAAAAGATCCTGGATCAATTGAAAGGAATCCTCATGGGATATAACTAGAGAAGAAGTCATTCATTATGTTCCAATGGTAATATCCGCACTTACACCTATGGCTAATAGAAAAGTTATAACCAAAGTTGTTAATCTATTACACAATATTTCTCTAAATCAGGTGATGGTAATTAGCACAGGTTCTTCAACAGGTATCACCCCTAAGTTTGAAAAAATAAATACCAGGACAAAATCACAGACACCCAGAGGATAGACAATTGTACTTTTAAGTCTGGCAGATAATTGACACATTGTGGATATTTGGTCAGAGAGTAGGTATGGTTTTACTAAGGATTAAGGCATTTTTTGCAAGCTACAGAATCTAGTATGCCCACAAATCATGTTCCTGAGGAATTAAAGGAGACAATAATAATAAAGGGAGAGATATAGGAGAGGTAAGAGGTGCTAGTAATATTTTGCTTGGAGGAATTAATGAGCGATGAGGTAAGAGTGTCTAATAAGACTGTGTATGAGGCCACAACTGGGGGTCATGGTTTTTGTCTCAGGAGAGACACACATGCAACATTTATAAAAGCAGTCAGGTAGAGCATCATTCACTAGCTGATATGAGGAGGTTAAGGTTATTAGCCTCACGAAGCCAGATGAAAGACATCTGGCCTATTACCAGGAATCTCATAGAACACAGGAGGGAAGGACAAAAACTGAGCAGTGTCTAATCCATGGAAAAACTTTAGGAAATAAATCTAAAAAGTCAATAGTTTCTAGAGGATCTGGGGAGTTTTCAGGCATCTCTCAAGTGAATGTAGGACACGAGGGAAGGAAAAGGTACAATAACTCAGTTGAGCCTAGGGAAATTTCAGTTATTTAGCTCCTAATGTGGTGGGATTGGGTGAGATATAAAAAGTTTCAGCCTTATCCTTAAAGACCATGCTTGTGGGTACCTTTTATTCCAAGAATACCAGAGGTGTGCCAGACAATCAAGAGTCAATTTTGTTGGCTCAGTGAATCATAAGGAACAAAATATCTAATTGTCTCTAGTTGATGGGGTGCTAAGCAATCAGTGAACAAGAAAATGTGTCTGTTGCATATGAACTAGAGGTTACATATAGGTTCCAACTACAGTTCAGACTACCACAAGGGAGAACACAAATTTCACAAAAGAGATTTATTAGAAGAGAAATTTCCAGGAGAGTGGATACTTCTGCTCAGTCAAGAATTGTCAGGAACTAAACAGAAGGCAAGGCTTATTTTGGATTTTATTGAGAGCAGACATTTTCAGGATAGAAATCCCAGGACCAGATTACTTTTCCTGGAAATGATGAGATGCTGTTATAAGAATATTTTAGTCCATTAAGGGAAATTGCATTACCAAAGTCAATTTGCTAAATAACCTATATGAAATTGGAGTAGTGTAATAGTGTAATAGTCTGAGTCCATGATGATCTAGGCTGAGACAGGAAGATTAGAGGTACATTTGACTGAGTTAGAAAGCAAAACTTTACCCTCAAAATGAAGCAAGGCAAAAAATTGAACAAATCTGCCAAACACAACAAGCACTCTGATGTGGCATTAAGAGTAAATTTTTATATAAATTTCAAACTTGGTTGTAAAAATAATTTCAAATTTGTACATAGACACTTGTCAAATCTTTTGTAAAAGGTTTTTATCCCACCACTGGGGCAGGTGAGGCAGGTGAACAGCTCAGAGTTCATGTCCAGTCAGGTCTATGTAGTGACATCAAGGCCAGGCAAAGTTGTAAAAAAAACAAAAACACAATCAAGCCACTTTTTGAATAATAAAAACAAAGAAAATAGGATAAAAAGAACTTTTTATGGGGATGAAAGAGGAGGGGTAGGAAGCGAAATATGAAAATTATGGCCCAAGTCTGTAAAGAATAAAGAGGTCTTATGTAAATTGTTCCATCTCTCTCTCTCTTTCTTTACTTTTCTATCTAGCCTCCGCTCTCTCTATAGTGTTTGTGTGTGTGTGTGTGTGTGTGTGTGTGTGTGTATGAATGTATGTGAATGTGAATGTGCATGCAACCACTTATCTGGCAATCAAAAAATTCTACTTAGATGTGGGTGTTTTACATGCAAACTTGTTTATGTCAAGGTCACTATTTTAACTGCTGTGTACAGCAAGCTAACTGACAGTCAAATTTTCAAGGATTCATTCTTTAGTCATAGCTTCCAATCTTATCTTCAGAACACTGGGAGGTATAGCCATTTGCCCTAGTGTCAGGGTTTTACATGAGGTTTTAATGTTTAAACCCAGGTCCTCATGCTTGGATTTCAAAGGCTTTTATCCACTGAGTAATTTGGACTACAGCGCAGTCCAAATTATTATGGCTTAAATTATTACTCATATAAGAGCCTCAATATGAAGACTGAAATGGATACAATTGTGAAAAAAGAATATGAAGGCCACTTTCCCTCCTGCTACCTTAGTTCTACTACAGACAAAAAGTAAAAAAATCAAGTAGATCACTAAGCTTTCACAAGGTTTCTGAAAATGTGAGGTGAGCATATGTTAAAAGACTTGCTATCAGTACAGACTCCTTGTCCTCATTTTCAAGCATTAGCACCAGTTTTGTCATGACTATGACACATATATTGCCTGTGATGCTGAGGAAATCAGGCCAAGGATATAGCTGAACCACTTACTAACTTTTCCCTACTTGAGTGGTGGCTCATTGTAACAGACACAGGAACATTTTCATCAATGTTAATTAACTCAGATTTTCATAATTCCCAGGACTTATGACTTCTGGCACTGAATTAACAATTTGTTCATGGCTGAATCATTGTCCCATTGCACAGAATGTCAGTGCTCACCATCTGACAAGATAATTGCAGTGCAGGTGCAGAGGTGAACTCAAGGATCCTGAGAATCTATAACTGCACAGGCTGAAAATGGCCTACGTTTACTGAGGACTGCCAACCTGACTCTGTTACAGTAGCTGAGTTCAGCCCTGGTGAGTGATTTCTGTTCTACATTTACAAGTTAGGGTCATGGGTCTGACTAAAAGGGAATGACATGAGAGTAGTTGGATATGACATAAGTTTTCTGTTGGCCTCAGGACAGCTTTACCTGTGTAATTCACTGATTTTGTGTTGAAAGAATGATGCAAGAATAAGAAATTCAGTGGGCAAGAAGATCCAAGGACAAAAGGAAATCTTGGCTGAAGGAATAGTCTGAGTCTGAGATTTTCAATATTCTATCTGCACTTTCCTTTTAATGCAAGATCTATAGAGTACCCTGGAGCATAGAGCATAGATGCACAAGTTATATTCCAGGGTACATGTTCAGATTATAGAACTTTGGTATCTAGACTTTGTATTCATGCACAGATGCATAGAAAAACACACAAACACATAAATACACAGAATCATACACATATCCTGGTGTTTACTTGCACTTGGCAGTTGTTAGTGAAAATTAAGGAATGCATTGACATCCTCTCATTTCAGTACTGAAATATATAATTTTAAACCAATTCTGAATAAAACCCCAGAATCTGGATGTGACAAAACATTTTTTTTTTATTGCTGACTTTGTTTCCAAGAACTGAGAGCCTGGGAGGGTACTGTCTGTCATGTACTTTAAATGCATGAGCCAAAAGTTACAAGATCATCTAACCATAGCAGGTAAACAGTGACATTGCCAGCACATAGTATATTGTAAATTGTCATGTGATCCTCTTCTGCTTGACTCCAGAGTCTGTAGTTTGGAAAAAAGAAAACATGAAGTCCACTGCAAATTTCATACAACTCTGTAACTCTTGTGAGGTACTTTCCTGTTTGTTGTTATTTTGGAGTTTTATCTTAGAAATCTATATATTCCCCACTGTGAGAGACTAGGAGAAGCCAAGAAAGGAGTTAAACTATAGGCAAGTATACAGAAAATGAGGCTTACCTTTTTCAGAAAGTGTAAGCACAATTAACAGGTCATATTATATCATGCTTTGTCTGGTAGTTGCTGTAACTCTGTGTCCCCCAGATTGTAAGAACATGCTACTCCTAATCTGTTTTGCATGATTTCTTAATGATGTGGCTGAATATAAATAAAGAAAATATCCAATAAAAGAAAAGATGAAAAGAAATATAAGTAATCAGCAGAAATTTATCAACTTTAACATGCATACATTTGTTATCATAGAAATGTTCACATATACACACACACACGCACAAACACACACATACATGGACACACACCTACACTCCATCTCTCATATTAAAATTCTGAACGTATCACAAGATTCTGTCAATTTTCTTACTATAATTTAATACATCTAGTTTCTCTGCCCTACTCAACGACATGGAAGATAGTTAGCTTCTTTAATATATATATATATATATATATATATATATATATATATACCAAATTTAATTGGTGAACAAATGGTTAGAGGAGCCTATGCTTGGGTAATGGAGGGAATATTATGGGTTAAAAAGGATGCTGCAGATAGTGGGAGAGAAATGATGGATACAGTGGAAGAAGTTGCAATGGACTAAAACTGCATAACCAGGAAAGACAGCAAACAAAAGCGGGATTTTATAGCCAGGAAATAAGTTAAAATACTCCAACATATACCCAATCTAGGCATTTGAGTTTTAAATAAAATATCTAGATTATATATTTTGTATGGGCCCATTAGAACCATGACTCCAGCAAAACCAATGTTTCTGACATCCTTGATCTGAAGCTATTGGCAATTTTGATTTGCCTAACTTGAAAGCTGAAAACTGAACACAGGTTTTCTGAAAAAAAAAAAAACTACAAGTACTCTTAAACACTAAGCCATTTTTGTACAACTCTGCCCCATTTTTCACCTGGGAAAAATAGGATAAAAGGATAAAGAGATGGCTGAGCAGTTGAGAGTTCTTCCTGATCTTGTAGAATACCCATGTGTTCAGAGCCTCCTATTTATAGCAGTTCACAACTGCCAGTAACTTGAGATACAGGAAACCTGTTGAACCCATCTGCCTATCGATAAAACATCTACTACAATTAAAACACACAGACACACGTGTACACACACCCCACAAATGCACTAATACACTATGAATATAAATTTTAAAAATTGAAAATCTGATGTTTATTTTCTGATCAGAACATTCAGTGTAAACAAGCAGGTGAGTTCTGAATTAGAATCAAAAGCACAGAAGAAGTAAAATTTTTCATCAATTTCTGTTTTGTGGAAATGAATCTAAGCCACTTTATCAGGAAAATGGTCAGACATATTTGCAATTGTGAGGTCTTGTCTGCTTGTTTGACTTTTAGGCTGGTATCTCATAGCCTACGCCAACCTCAGTCTTAATATGTATCCTAGGATGATCCTAAACTTCTGGGTAATCTTAACATCTTTCTCCTAAACTATGGGGTTACTGAAGTGTTTTACTACACCCAATTCAGGTGGTGATGAAAATTCAACCAAGGTATTCACTCATATCATATAAAATTTTCTAACAATTCTACCACATGAACCACATTCCAAGACACAAAACATATACATTCTACATAGAATAGCTTCACAAGCCTTACTTTTAAATCTGAATTTCTGCTGTCTTTTCCTAGTTTGTCTCTCATTGGCTTTTTTTTTTCCTTTCTGTTTAACTAACTTCTTACTTCATCATTCTCAGTTCTCAGGCTTCTCTGGGTGATTGTTTTATCCAGTTTATCTTTTGTTACTATGTTTGTTTGTTACTAAGATGGTTTATTTTCCATAAAGAACATTACGGAATACTAGCTGAGAGAGATCAAGATCATTTGACAGCATGGGGACATGCAGAATCCTGTCTTCTACATAAAATAAAGTGAAATATTCCTATTAGGACCTGGAATGTCAAGTTAAATGGCACTGTCAATTACCACATTTTTGACTTATTGAAGAGACATAGTTTATGTTTCTTTGTGACATTGTTATAAGCCGTCATATAAGAAACAGAATTGAGATATTTAGCATGTTTCATTGTCTAGGAGATGATGAGTTGTTGTATTTAGAACTTTTTGAGGAGCACCCAGCACACAATCAATGCTAGGTAAAAATTCTACTTGTTGCACCAAGTTTTATTTATTTGGGAACTCAGGAATGCTGCCTTGAGGAAGGTCTCATGAGTAGAATAAATGTTTGATAATTGACTTCAGAATTCTGTATCGTTTTAGACTCTTCCATTACAAGAAGTAATGTGTAGCAGGAAAGAACAAACCTTAAAAAATCTCAGAAGATTATCCTATAGCACCCAAAAGCCCTCCCCATTATGCAAAGTTCTTTTTTGTCTCAGAAAACAACTTTCAGAACTGGGAAAATGTTCTGTTGTCTGTTGGCCAGTTACTGTAGTACTTAGCTGAGTTGTCCAAACGTCATCAAGACACAATCTATTATATATAAATTTTATATAATATGCTAGAACACCCTGAACTCATACATTAGATATCTCACTCTATCATATGACAATGAAATTCAAATGTGAAGGCTGGAAACTTGGCTTTTACTGTTTAGTGGCTATTACAAATTATTCATTCATTCATTCATTCATTCATTCATTCATTCATTCATTATTTACTTGTTCATTTTGTGTGTGTATGTTCTTGTGTGAGAAACAGACATATAGAGAGATGGGGAAAGAGGAGGAGGGAGAGGAGAGGGGGAGATAGAGAGGGCAGACAAAGTGGGAGAAACAACGACAGAGAAAGACAAAATTGGGGTAGACAAAACATATCACTGTGCCTAGAAGGTGGTCTAAGCACAATTTTTTGGAGACATTTCTCTCTTTCCAGCTTTATGTGTGTTTTAGTATTAGTATTAGTAGTATTAGTATTAGTATTAGTATTTATTAGTATTAGTATTAGTATTAGTATTCCTTCCATCACAGGAATACTAAATATCTATTGGTGATAATAAGAAATAAGCATAGCAAGACAAACTAGGATAACGTACAATGTATGAAACCCAAAAATACTTTGTGCTGGAATATTTAACATGTGTATGAATTGTTCTACACTTTACTTTATTAATATATGCATTTGATTAGCAGATGGTAAATTGAAACAATGTGATAATTGTTAATTAAAAACTTCTGGTAACTATGGTGTTAATTATATATTAATGTCTTTCATTTTCAGATTATAATGTAAATATCATTTAAACTTTACTTTTCTTAACTCTAAACCTTCTGACATTGCCAAATGTTGCTTTTCAATATTATGTATCTATTTTCACTGTTATTAACTTCTTATATATGTATGTACATGTATATTAATATACATATAAATTCCCAAATGCAACATGCTCAATCTATATATTGTGAGTTGAACGTGTGTTTTCTGGACTGCTCTATTTGGTAATGGATAAAAAATTTAAAGTGCCCTTCCTAATAAGAGTAATTTTTGCATCTCTCATCATTCTTTAGTTGTCTGTTTTTCCCTTGTAGATTTTCCACATTAACACCCACATCTCTATTTGTGCCATTCTGATCCAACTCATTTTTATTAAATATGTTGTATGTTGACAATTATAATTAATTTTAAAGGATTTTTGATCACCTGAGTTATAAGGCCACTAGTTTGTTTTTGAATGCAAGGGGAAAGAATTGTAGCAGAGACATGAGATTAGAAAAAAATAGAGACAATATGTTTTAAAATGAAAGTGATCTCCAGAATAGCAGTGGTTGTGTTAACAGCAGAGACAGATCACTCAAAATGCACACTGCTGGGTTGCTCGATTGTGCTTCTTTATAGATCAGTTACACAGCACCAGAGTCTCTCATGTCATGGTATTGTGCTCTATATTGGGGAATGCTATATTTGTTGTATAAAGCCCCATGTAGGGCAGAAATGTCAGTCTTATTTTTCTAAATAATCTCTTTGATATACTAATCATGATGTCAGAAGCAATGGACAGCCACTAATTACTTAATTATAATTATTGGTTTTCTCTACCTGGTTTCTTATACAACCCTGACCTGAGATTACACCACCACAGTTGGTAGAGACTTCTCACATTAAGCATTCATAAAGAAAATTCATCAGTCTTACCCACAAGTTAATCTGATGATGATATATGCTCAATTAATATTTTTCCCGGTGGCCTTAGCTTGTCTCAAATTGACAGGAAACTAACCAGCACAGAGTTTAAAGCCTGGACACCTAGCAAAAATTTGTTCAACTGCTGACTTTTATTACCATAGGCTAAAAGATTATAAGAAATTATGTCTCTTTCTCTCTCTCTCTCTCTCTCTCTCTCTCTCTCTCTCTCTCTCTCTCTCTCGTAATTTTTATACTTTGTTTCTCCAAACTTATCCTACAATAAGCATATCAGTAACAGTAAAGATTTCCAGCTAGAATATTATATCATCTCCAGAAATGTGTTCTTTAATTTCTTCATAAGTTCTGCCTAAAAGATTCTATAATCTTCCTGATACAAAAAAAAAAAAGGGATTACTAATTGAAATTGGAATCTCCTTTCCATTTTCCTGAAATTTTGTCTCTTTTTATATAGACAATCACTTTATATAGTATCAATCACTATATACAACTACATGCAATTTATACAGATTATCTCTGTAAATACACACAGATGTCTTCTTACCTCTCTTATGATCTCTGCACTTCAAATATTTCTTATTTAAAACAAAACATATTTCTTGCTGTTCTGAATCTCCCCATTTTTTAATCCCATGTAAGGAGATTCTCATGTGTCACAATATGAGTCAAGATCATTATTTATTGTACAATTAGAGAAAGAAAAATCAACTTCCTTTTTTAATATAGTGACTGTAACAATTAGATTTCATATTCTTGGCCTTGCTATATATTGCTGTTCCAAGTTTCACATGATCATCATGAATTCTTTTCTTTCCTCTTACATTACTTATTATTTTTTCATGTGTCCTTTTCTACTTATAAATTAATATTCACTATATGAGGCCAGATGTCTGCAGAGTACAGTGAGTATTAGATATCCATTAATATCATGATTGGGATATAGATGCTAAGAACAAAACCAAGGTCCTCTCCAAAGCAACAAACTTTTAAACATTGAGCCTTGAAGCTTATACTTGTCTATTTACCCTTATCCCATCCTGTTGTGTCCAATCATTCCTGTCTTTATCTCTCTTTGTTTTATAGATAGGGTCTAACTGTGTGAAGTTGGCTGTCCTGGAACTCTCCATATCCATCAGCCTCACCTTGAACTCCCAGAGAACCACCTGGCTTTTACTCCCAAATGCTTGGATTAAAGGTCTTCTACCATGCTCAGAACATTTTTTTTCTTAACTTATGTTTGCAGCATAGTATCTTGATCAACTGAAATAACCCACAGCTTGAGCTAGGAACAAAAGCTTAATTTCAACTTTCAAAACTTAAATGTCTGAGTCTAATTTAAAGGCAAACACTCCATTTCTTTATATTTACAACATTTGTCTTATGAGGATATGTTTAAACTTTAAAGATTAAATAACTGAAATAGAGGGTTGCTTCAGGGAAAGGGGCTAAAAGTAATCAGAAGACAGAAAAGCAGATTAACTCCTTTCACTATCTATCTGTAGAATATTTACTACATATGGCATTTACAGATTATTTCAATAATTTTAAAAACAAGTCTAATTTAATTAAAAATAATTTGTTCATCATATGGAATCACTTAGTATAAATTCCCTGACATATATTTCTATAATATTATTTATGTTTTTATTTATGGCATGATTTAAGCTGTATGTATGTATGTATGTATGTATGTATGTATGTACTTATTTTTACATGTTTGTTTTGAGACTGGGTGTCACTATGCTGGTTGGGTAGGAATTAACTCTTTATACACAATAGAATCATGCTTAAAGAGAACCAACAGTAACTCTTTCTAAAGTCCCTACAGTGCTGGGATTAAACACTTGTGATGCCAGTGTCCGTCAATTGTAAATTTGTTGTTATAACAGCTTGTAAAACTATCTTCTACACAAGGCTTCAATTCCTTAGGTAGTGACTCAGATATATTAATATGAGGAGTGGCAGTCTGTGCTGTCATACATTGATACTTATAAAATGGTTTTAATGTGAACTATGCTTTACTTAATAAATGGTATCCTGGACATGCAATGAAGAATCTAGAAAACAGAATTTGGACTTCTGGCTAGATTGAAGGACCAAAATCTGAATATATTTTGTTGGTCTGTGTATATGGCAATTTTGGATTCACTGATATAGAATACCATTAAATTCACTCACTGCATTCAAAAAGAAAAGTTCATGGGTAAAGAAGATGTTTTAATACAAACAAGAAAATAATTTTAAGTCTGAACTTCAATGTAACTCTCTTGTTTGCTAGTCATTTTTATAAGTGTTTTCTCTGATCCTGGGACAATGGGTTTTGATTTTATTCTTAGATTACTTTTCCTGATACAAAATTTAGTTGGAGAAATGGGGAATGCCATTTTTCATGCAGTCTATGCCTCCACGCCCTATACTAGCCAAGAATCAAGTCTCACTCATCTCATACTCACCAGCATGGCTATAGGAAATTTTTTTATTCTTCTTTTCAAGGGGATTGCACACAGTATATATATCTTGGGAATAACTCATAATCTGGGAAGCCATTGGATTAAAGTTGCTGTATATATGTACAGAGTAGGTCAGGGGTTATCACTTTGTACCACTTGCCTCTTGAATGATTTTCATGCAATGTCTATTAGTCCAAAAGTGGGTTGGTGGATGGGCCTCAAAAACCAAGCTTGGAATATCTGTATCTCTTGCTTTCTGTGTAGCATAACTAGCCTTCTGATAAATACCTTTGTTCCTATACATATTGAATACTTTCAGCATACACAGAATTCAACTAAATTGTGGGATTATAGGCTCTGCTCTTCTCAAGTTTCAAGTATATTTGAAGGCAGATACAGAGTACCGATAATTCTCTCAGATTCAATATTGATAGGACTCATGGTTTGTGCCAGTATCTACATGGTTCTTCTCTACAGACATCAGGAGAGGGTGAGGTTTTTTGATTCCTTCAGTATCTCCCAAAGACTTTCCTCTGAGGCTAAAGCTACACAAAGCATCCTGCTTTTAACAAGCATCTTCATTTTGTTTTATTTCATCAAATCCATCCTGATACTTAAGAATTATGCGATTTTTGTATCACACTACTGGATGCAACATGTCACTACATTTCTGGCAACATGCTATTTCATCTTCAGCCCTTGGGTACTGATACTCTAAGATCATCAAGTACCCACTTTTGGTTACTAATTTGAAAGAAAATTTTCAAATATCACTACGGCAACAATTCACAGTGGTCATCTCCTAAATTTCTAAGAGATTTTTTTATGTCTATAACATGGAAGATGAATGTGAGCATAATAATTACAGAATTATTTATGTGATATTTATTGAGTGTTATGGAGGATTTCACTCTTACTTGGGAAGCAAATGAGCAAACTGTGAAAATTTGGGTCTTTATTAACACTTCTTATCTATTTTCTGGTGTAATGTTTCCTTAAAGCAATGTATAATATGTTAGAGCCTATTCTGTGTAATAATAAATTTAGAAAATCATGAATTACTGTTTATCTGTAGCAGCATCTATGTACACATCCCAGGCTGCCTTCAAACTCTCAGAAATACTTCTTTAGCTTTCCAAGAATGCATATTATATGGTCTCACATGCCATTAAATGATATAAACAATCATGTAGGGTTAATCATGACTCTTTAGATAGACGATATACTTCCAAGCACTTGCTCGTAATAGAATTGTCACACAGAACTATCCCACCAGGAATTTTTTGTTTCCATTTATAACAAAAGTTTGATTATACAGATTATGTAGACCTGTAAAATAATATGTAGTGAAAACGCACAGTGGCCTTATGAAACTCTTGTCTTGATCACTCAAAGGTCTTCATATTAGAGTTCTGAGTTTGCAGATCTGCACAACTGCAGGTAACTCTATACTACAGGCTATTTGTCTGTGTTACTGTGAGTACATGTGCATTTCTATATATTTGGGTAAAATTGAAATGTCTATTCAGGAAAAGAAAATACACAAGCACATGTTAGTTCAGAGTTATACAGCATGTGCAAGATCTGTACAAGCTCAACGAAGACAAAATAGAAGCATAGAACAGGAAATGTTGGAACAAAGACCCATCTCTTCAAATACCTCTTTGCATTTGGTGACTGTTTTGGGTTTGGTTTTATTCAATATTGATCCACTTGGTATATTGAAAACATTTCAGAACCATATAAATGGACAAGATAATTTAATCATAACAAGAAGAACACAAAGAATGAGATAGATATGGAGGAAGAGACAGAGACAGATAAGTAGGAACATTGAAACAGGCACATATACATAGGGAGAGAGATGGGGGGAGTGAGGTACAGACAGCATGATATTTGGGATGAGGCTCTAGGCTCTAGGAAAAGTTAGATAAGAGGATGAATATGTTTAAGATCATTGCATGAAAATTTTAAATAAATACAATTTGCTTTTAAATAAAATGAAAACAACTGAAGGTGAAAAAGTACTCCTGTGAATCCACAGACAATAGTGACCTAAGGCAAGAGATTTCAGAGTACCAAAATATTCAATATAATGTCGATTTGTACCTGCCACATCCTCTAATTTCTGATTTGGAACCTGTCTTTTAGACATGTTCTATTCATTAAACAAGTAGCATGTTTTGAATAATAATAAAAATTTATAATTCTTTTTTACTGTGCACATGAGGAAGCCAACATTGAACATTCAAATTAACTGCTATAGTTTGTCTCCTAAACTGAAATTTCAACAAAAGTCTGTTTCTTACCCAGGTTTATAATTCTGTTAATGTACGTGGGCCTTGTCACCCAAGCAATAGTCTAAGGTGATAGGGGAAAGAATACAATTATATATCAAATTAAAAATCATACTGTGAAAAATTAATATGAATTATCTCATTAATAATCTTGTATCCACTGAATGGTGAAATAAAACTTGGCTACATAAGATTAGATAGATAGTTTTTAAAATATACTAAAATCATCTCAGGTTATATAATAGTATCTCCCTGTGTAATGTCCTATGTTGTGTAGAGATTTCTATGTAGTTGAAGCAAGTGTTAAAATTATAACAGAGTTTAAATATATGCTTCACAAATGCTAAGACTACATGTGTATACCAGCTTGTTATATTTCTTTTTACCTCTCCCTCCTCATCCTCCGTGACTCCTCTTCTCCATACTCCTGTGTTTGTTTGCTTGACTCATGTTGTTAAAGACAGCGTCTCATGTACAAAAGTTTGGCTTCAATCCTGCCAAGGATAAGACTGAAATATTGACCTTCCTGCCTCTACTATTCTAATTCTTGGATTATTTTCCTGTATTCCATGCTCATTTTATGAACTATTGAGAAGAAAACACAGTGCTGAACTTGTGCAAGGCTAGCACTCTTCCAATGGAGTTATTTATGTAGTCTTCTGGATCCTTTTTTTGTTTGTTTGTTTCTTTGATAATTGGATATTTTCTTTATTTAAATTTCAAATGTTGTCCCCTCTCCATGTATGGCCTCCAGAAAACCCATATCCCAGCTTCCATACCCCTGCCTCTATGAGGGTGCTTCTCCACCCATTGGCCCATGCGCTCCTTCATTCCCTAGAATTCTCCTACAATGGGGCGTAAAACACTCATAGGATCAAGGGTCGCTCCACCCTGTGATGTCCAACAAAGCCATCCTCTCCTACATACACAGCCAGAACCACGGGTACCTCCATGTGTACCCCTTGGTTGGTGTTACATTCCCTGGGAACTTCAGGGTGTCTAGCTGGTGGACACTGTTTCTCTTGCCACTGGGCTGCAAACCCCCTCAGCTCCTTCAGTCCTTTCTCCAACTCCTCCATCAGGGACCCTGTTCTCAATCCAATAGTTGTCTGCAGGCATCTGCCTCTGTATTGGTCAGGCCCTGACAGAAACTCTCAGGAGACAGCCATGTCAGGCTCCCATCAGCAAGCACTTCCGGGCATCCACAATAATGTTCAGGTTTGGCGAATGCATATGGGATGGATCCCAAGATGGAACAGTCTCTGGATAGCCTTTCCTTCAGTCTCTGCTCCATACTTTGTCTTCATATTTCCTTCTGTGAGTATTTTATTCCCCCTTCTAAGAAGGGCTAAAGCATCCACACTTTGGTCTTCCTTCTTCTTGAGCTTCATGTGGTCTGTGAGTTTTATCTTAGGTATTGGGAGCTTTTGGTCTAATATGCACTTATCGGTGAGTGCATAACATGCGTGTTCATTTGTTACTGGGTTACCTTACTCAGGATGATATTTTTATGTTCCATCCATTTGCCTAAGAATTACATGAAGTCATTATTTTTAATTACTGAGTAGTATTACATTGTGTTAATTTACCACATTTTCTGTATCCATTTCTCTTTTTGAGGGACATCTGGGTTATTTTCATCTTCTAGCTATTATAAATATGGCTTTTATAAACATAGTGGAGCATGTGTCCTTGTTACATATTGGAACATCTACTGGTTATATACCTAGGAGTGATATAGCTAGGTGCTAAGGTAATACTATGTCCAGTTTTCTGAGGAACTGCCAGACTGATTTCCAAAGTGGTTGCACCAGCTTGCAATTCCACCAGGCATGGAGGAGTGTTCCTCTTCTTCCACATTCTCACTAGCATCTGCTGTCATCTGAGTTTTTGAACTTAGCCATTTTGGTTGTTGTGAGGTAGAAAATCAGGGTAACTTTGATTTGCATTTCTCTTGTGACTTAGGATGCTGAACATTTCTTTAGGTGCCTCTCAGCTACTCGAGTTTCCCCAGTTGAGAGAATTCTGTTTGTCTCTGTTCCTCATTTTTAATAGGGTTTTTTGGTTCTCTGGAATCCAACTTATTTAGTTCTTTGTATATATTGGATATTAGTGCTCTATTGGATGTAGAATTAGTAAAGATCTTTTCCCAATCTGTTGGTTTCTGTTTTGTCCTATTGACAGTGTCCTTTGCCTTACCAAAGCTTTGCAGTTTTATGAAGTTCGTTGTGTCTATTGTTGATCTTAGTGCACAAGCCATTAATATTCTGTTCAGGAAAACTTTTTCTGTGCCCATGTTTGAGACTTTTCCCTACTTTCCCCTCTATTAAATTCAGTGTATCTAGTCTTATGTGGAGGTCTGTGATCCACTTGGACTTTAACTTTATATAAGAAGGTAAGAATGGATCAATTTGCATTCTTCATGCTTACCACCAGTTGAACTTGCACCATTTGTCAAAAATATTGTCTTTCTTCCATTGGATGGTTTTAGTTTCTTTGTCAGATCAAGTAACTTAGGCGTGTGGGTTCATTTTGGGGTTCATTAATTCTATTCCATTGGTCTATCTGCCTATCACTATGCCAATAACATGCAGTTTTTATCACAGTTGCCCTGTAGTACATTTTGAGGTCATGAATGGGTATTTCCCCCAGATGTTCTTTTATTGTTGATAATAGTTTTTGCTATCTGAGTCTTTATTATTCCAAATGAATTTAAGAATTTCTTTTCTAAGTCTATAAAGAATTGTGTTGAAATTTTGATGAGTATTGCGTTGAATCTGTAGATTGCTTTTGGCAACATGGCCATTTTTCCTATATTAATCCTGCCAACCCACAAGCTTGAGAGAGCTTTCTGATCATCAATATGATCAATATGCATCAATATTCATAAGGAAAATTTGTGTAAAGTTTTCTTTTTTTGTTGGTTCTGTGTGGTTTTGGTATCACTGTAACTGGTTTAACAGAACAAATCTCCTGAGTTGTTCTTCCATGTCTTTCTTCAGTGTCTTGAAGTTCTTGTTATAAAGACCTTTCACTTGGGGTTCATTTGAATATAACATCATATCATCTGCAAATAATGATATTTTGCCTTCTTCCTTTGAAATTTGCATCCCTTTGACCTTTTGTTGTCTAATTGCTCTTGCTAGAACTTCAAGTACTATATTGGATAGATAAGGAGAGAATAGCCTGACTTGTCTAGTTCCTGACTTTAATGGGATTGCTTCAAATTTCTCTCCATTTAATTTGATGTTTGCTACTAGTTTGCTGTATATTGCTTTTACTATGTGTAGATATGGGCCTTGAATTCCTGATCTTTCAAAGACTTTTAACATGAAGAGAAGTTGAATTTTGCCAAATGTTTTTTCAGCATCTAATGAAATGATCATGTGGTTTATTTCTTTGATATTTTTATGTAGTGGATTTTGTTTATGGACTTTAGTATATTGAGTCACCTCTGCATCCCTGGGATAAAGCCTAGCTGATCATAATGGATGACTGTTTTGAAGTGTTCCTGGATTCAGGATTTGAGGATGTTATTAAGTATTCTTGCATCAATATTCATAAGGAAAATCTGTGTAAAGTTTTCTTTTTTTGTTGGTTCTGTGTGGTTTTGGTATCACTGTAACTGGTTTAAGAGAACAAATCTGGAAGTGTTCCTTCTGTTTCTACTGTGTGGAATACTTTGAAAAGTATTGGTGTTAGGGCTTCTTTGAAGGTCATATTGAATTTTGCACTAAACCCATCTGTTTCTTCCTTGACCAAGTTATCGTTGAGTAGGCTCTTGTTCAGCTTCCACGTGTTTGTGGGGCTTCTATTGTTTTTGTTGTTATTGAAGACCAGCCTTAGTTCATGGTGGTCTGATAGGATGTATGGGATTAGTCAATACTCTTGTATCTGTTGTGACCTGTTTTGTGACTAATTATATAAGTAATTTTGGAGAACGTACCATGAGGTGCTGAGAACAAGTTATATTCTTTTATTCTAAGATGAAGTGTTCTATTGATATCTGTTAAACAGATTTGATCCATAACTTCTGTTAGTTGCACTGTTTCTCTGTTTAATTTCTATTTTCATGACTGATCCCTTGATGATGGAGGGGTGTTCAAGTGTCTCACTATTATTGTTTGAGGTGCAATGTTTTGAGCTTTAATAAAGTTTCTTTTATGAGTGTGGGTGCTCTTGCATTTAGAGCTTAGAAGTTCAGAATTGAGAATTTTTTTCTGGTTGATTTTTCCTTTTATGATTATGAAGTGTGCTTATTTATCTTTTTTTGATAACTTTTGGGTGAAAGCCAATTTTATTTGATATTAGAATGACTACTCCAACCTGTTTCTTGGAAAATTTGCTTGGAAAATTATTTTCCAACCCTTTACTCTGAGGTAGTATCTGTCTTTGTCACTAAGGTATATTTCCTGTATGCACAAAATGCTGGGTCCTGTTTACATAACAATTTGTTCATCTATTTTTTTAATTGCGGAATTACTTCTATTGATGTTAAGAGATATTAAAGAATGTCATTGTTGCTTCCTCTTATTTTCTGTTATTAGAGGCAGAATTATTTCTGTGTTGCTATCTTTTACTGTTTTTTTTAAATAAGATTATTTTTTAGTTTTTTCTATGGTATAGTTTCTCTGTGTTGACATTTTCATCTATTATTCTTTGTAGAGCTGGATTTGTGAAAAGATATTGTATAAACTTGGTATTCTCACAGAATATCTTGGTTTCTCCATCCATAGTGTTTGAGATTTTTGCTGGGTATAGTATCCTTGGCTTACATTTGTGCTCTCTTAGGGTACATACAATATCTTCCCAGAATCTTCTAAATTTTATAGTCTCTGTGTGAGAAGTCTGGTGTAATTCTGATAGGTCTACCTTTATATGTTACTTAACCTTTTTTCCTTACTGCTTTTAATAGTCTTTCTTTGTTTCATGCACTTGATGTTTGACTATTATGTGATGTGAATAATTTATTTTCTGGTCCAATCTATTTAGAGTTCTGTAGGCTTCTTGTATGTCTATGAGCATCTCATTTTTTAGGTTAAAAAAGTTTCCTTCTATAATTTTGTTGAAGATAACTACCAGTCATTTAAGTAGAGACTCTTTACTCTCTACTGTACCTATTATCATTAGATTTGGTCTTCTCATTATATCTCTCTTTCCTAGGGTTTTATTCTCCAGGCTTTTCTTCTCTTTGATTTCTTCATTATTTCTATTTCCATTTTTAGATCTTGGATGGTTTTGTTCAATTGCTTCACCTGTTTTGATGAGTTTTTCTGTAATTCTTTAAAGAGATTTTTGTGTTTCCTCTTTAAGGGCTTCTACCTGTTTAACTGTGTTCTCCTGTATTTCTCTAAGGGAGTTTTTTATGGCCTTCTTTAAGTCCTCTATTATCATTATGAGATGTGATTTTAAATCAGAATCTTGCTTTTCTGGTGTGTTCAGGCATCCAGGACTTGCTGTGGTGGCAGAACTGGGATCTGGTGAAGCCAAGTACTCTTGGTTTCTCTTCGTCATGTTCTTGACCCTGGCTTTCATCATCTGGTTATGTCTGGTGTTAGCTATTCTTGTTATCTCTGACTGTTGCTTGTCCCTCCTGAAAACCTGTGTGTCAGCACTCCTGGGAGACAAGTTCTCTCTGGGAGAAATTTGTGTAAGTAGTGCTGTGGCACAAGGTTAGCTCCAGAGAGTAGAAGGGAACCGGAAAGATGTTGTCCCTGGCTTTTCCTTTGTTCCTCTGTCCTGATGGCTCTGGGTGGGTCACTCTTGGTCCAGAAATTGGAGCAGAAGTAATGTCTTACCTGTTCCTACATATGTGTTAGCACTCTTGGAAGGCCAGCTCTCTCCTGGAGGTATTTGAGTATGGAGTGCTATGGCACAGGGTCAATATCAGGCACTGATGGAAACCTGAAAGACAATCTTTATTTTTTTTAATCATCTACTTCTAATGGATAATCAAAATCTACATATTTGTCTCATATTACTAGTAGACTTCAGTAATTTTTATGCAATAAACAAAACTTTTGAATATCAGAATACAGATATGGGCCATTATGCTGGCTTATATTATGCAGAGCCATTGGAGCTAGGAAAGGAAGTACATCAACAGCTGGATTCAAATCATTTTATAATCTTTTGCTATCCCCAGTATGCTGAGTAAAACCTTGCAAATATTAGGCCACCTACAGGAAATCATCTCTCAATTGTGGTATCTAAAATTTTTGTACCTTGTTCTGGACAGCCTTAAGTCTATTATTCTGGGATAACTGGCCTTTTTCTAATGGTTTCAGTGAAAGAAGTTTAAAAAATATGAAATAGAAAACAGAACTGAAACAAGGAATTAAGAATATTCATAAAAATACCTACAGTGATGTCAAAATTAAATTGTTACTACATCTAAAAAATATTTATAAAATGGAAGAATCCTTCTAGAAATTCAGAACTGAAACCTTAACATTTTCTTTTATCTTTTTGGTAGGAGTCAAAAGGTCAACCCTATAGATGTCAGTGAAGAAAAGAATTGGTTTTCCAAAACTTGTGTCACATGTGTAAGGATGGAATGATCAAGTATTCGAATAATAATGAAAACTAATTGGGAACCTAAAGAAGAGGTTCTAAGGAAATATAATCTGTGTTAGTGAATTCTTGAGGTGGAAATTAGAGGCATAGAAACAAGAGACATACAGGTAGAGTACCAAATGTGATATGTTAATACAGACATAAGGGATAAAACATTAACCACTCTGATAATTATGAGCTAAATCAATCTCATGATAGTCCATACTTCTTCCAATTCAATTTTTTGTTGATTTCTAAAAGTTATATTTTAAATGCATCCTGAAGGGAGAGTTATGCAAATTAATGTATATCAGACTTACAATGATGTATTCTAATAAAAATAAATGGCAGTCAGTGTCATTTTGGATAGAGAATTGCCCAGTTGGTAAGAAAACTCAAATGATAAGAGAATCCATAGAGCACAATTAATGATCAGATTTGTGAAGTACTTTGAAGTCTGATTGTTCCTTCTCTTAATGACAGATGAGAATGTTTGTATGTCCACTACAGCACAACACACTTCTTCCTGAGGCAGAGGCAGGCTTTGTTATTGATGCAAAGTAGTCCATTTTATAATATGGTATCCTGTGGAAATGCTCAGAGGAGAGCATGATTAAGTCACAATTTATATAAAGAAGTAAAGGAGTAAAGACTTCAAGTAGGCTTCTGTTCTAGGTGGTCTAATGAACAATTTAGGCAATACAAGGGGAAATGGCATTGGACTGTGCTGAGTGAGTAAATCCCAATTTTAAAGCCAACTCTTCAACCCAGTTAATAAACTGTTAGTAAACCAAACTACCTACAAAGAACTTTGTAAAACAATGAAAGTTTTCAGTAGGGATCTAGAGTAGATTGTTGAAAAGTTCAGAAACATTGAGGAAAGTTACTTTCACATTGGAATAAGCACTTTCTCTAAATGTGAGAAGTACATATTTCATATAAGAATGTTTTAAATTCCCCATGTCAGCTTAATAATATGTATACAAGGATATATAACTAAGGGTATTGTGCTGTGCCAACACACCATTTAAGAACATAGTCTGTGGATTGTACCTCCTTGTGTAAATCATAACTTTTTGCTCAGTTTTATTCAACCCATTAAATATAAAATATCTATAAAATGTGTGAATTAATTGATGATTACAGATTATCAATCAGTTCACTTGTTATTTCAAAGTCATATTTGTTACAACGTTTGTTTGTTTGAAAATAAAATGCAGGAAAACTGATGTAGAACCTGCAGCAAGGATTTCACTACAATAAATGATACCTTCATATTAGAGATAAAAACCTTCCCTTTTCTAATATATATCTGAAAATATTTTATATTTATAAAAATATATATTATATAAAATGTATTTTAAATTTTGTATATATGGTTGTTTTTCTGACATATGTTGTGGTAGTCTGAATATATGTGGTCCAGAGCATGGCATTATGAGGATCTGTGGCCCTTTGGAGTAAATATGGCCTTGATAGAGGAAATGTGTCATTGTGGGGGTTGACTTTGAGATCATATTTTTAAGCTCTATCTAGCACAGAAAACAGTCTTCTCTGGCTGCCTTCAGATCAAGATATTAAACTTTCAGCTCCTTCTCCAGCACCATGTCTGCCTGAGTACTGCCATGGATTTGGCAATGATAATGGACTGAAAATCTGAAACTCTAAGCCAGCACCAATTAAATACTGTCCCTTATAAGTGTTCCCTTTGTTATAGTATCTCTTCACAGAAATGAAAACCTAATTAAGATATATGTCAATATGCCAGATGTATGTTTATTCCTCAGGAAAGCCAGAAGGAGATGGCAGATCCCATGGAAATTTTATTACAGATAGTTTTAGGCACTATTTTGTTATGAGTGTTGAACATGGATCTTCACAATAGCAGTAAGAACACTTAACCTCTGACCCATATCTCTAACCAATAAAAATGTTCTTGTCCTCTATATGAGTATCTTATTTTGTGTATAAGTTCACCGCTTAAATTTCTGTCAACCTTTCTAAATCTTTTTTCCTCTCAATTTCTTTTGGTTCTCAAGGAAAATCCTTGGCTCAAATGTTTCATCAGTACTCTATTTAGCATTATTGCTCATTGCTTTTTAAATACTCACTATCCTATGTTACCGCTTAAGTTGAAGTTTTCTTCATAGCAATATTGTATCCGTAAGTACAGTACTTCAAAATGTAACTACTGAGAAGTAGATTGCTTTTAAAGTAATAATTAAAGCAAAATTGGACCCTAAAGGTAGGGTCAACAATGAAGTATAGGTTGTGTTCTTAAATTCACAGAGAAGATGAAGTGTAGACAGAGGAATGAGATACCTACCTATATATGACAGTTAAAATATTTTAGGAGAAGATACCATCTTCACCTTGGGCATCCAGTATCCATGACTGCAAGAAGATAAAATGCTATGATATAAGATATCAATTTCTTTTTAACTTTTTTGTAAACTTTGTAAAATTTATCTACTTGGCTTTTCTCTAGAGATGCCTACCTCGATTAAGACCATAAATCAGATGAATTATCAGAGTGTTGAAAAGAATGACCATGTATTTAATGTGTAGTTGAGTGGGTATTATATGACACTTTACTTGAGTATGGGTAACACAAATATTTACTTAGTCACACACTGTGAATCAAGGACAAACCAAAATAATAAACATCTGAAAAATCTAAATTAGTGAACCAATGAATGGGTTGGGTTATATACAAAAGAATTCATAATAAGTCACCCTTTGAAATAGAAAAATTTCAAAGACATTTCCTCTGGATAAAACATTGATTGGGTTAGTACAGAATACCCATTAAACAGGTGTGAAAGATGCAATTTAAGTGTGACTGAGGAAGAACTCAGAGGCCAAAACAACTTAAATTAAAATAGATTCTCTATCATTCTTCAAATAACCTTCTCTAGTTTACTCAATAATTAGCTCAAAAACATTAGCTTAATATTACAATACAAGAAATAATAAAATATTGTATACTGACTACATATATACATAAATATCTGTGTAATTTATATAATGCATGCAGATTGAGGCGAGGTTCCAGATCTCTACCAAAACTCATGAGGTCACACTTTATCCCACATAACATTAAATATACAGTCTTGCTCACTCTTAGTAGAGAAAGCAATGAGAACTTCATCCTAAAACACTATCTTGAAGGTAGACATGGTATTCACCTCTCAGTGACTTCGTGACTTTTTGAATCCAAAGGAGACACACATTAACAAATACAGGTTATAAACTTCCAACATTCTCTTCGACTCTATATTCAAACAAGTGCCTTGGATTAACAGATACCCAATACAGTTCCTTGGTTCACCTCTCCACTAGGAGTAGCAAACCTGCCAGGCAGACAATACAGGAGGTACTGGGGCGCATTTTACTCTACACTGTTGGATGTTAGACTAACAAGAATTTCAGAAGCTGGAGAACATAGCCTAAGATGGAAGACACAGTACTGATGAATTATGAGACAAGCTGAGGCTGGGAATGCAGAGGTTACTAAACTCTTGGGTGTCCATTGTGATGGAATCATGGATGAGCCTGGGGCTGGGAGAAAAGGGGGCCTCAAACTTAGTTCATCATTGAGTGTCACAAGTGCAGAGGATCCTTATGTGGGAGGCTTAGACAGCTCTATATGATGGATGCTTTTACCCACAGTTGTTGGTGATAAGAGACAGAATCCTTGTTTCCAAATAGTTTATTGATTATTCATTGTGGAGAATAGGAGGATAGGGCTTACTCAGGATATATCAGAGATTAAATATCTTTTGCAGGAAGGAATGACCAGGAAAGAACCCTTGTTGTCTAAAACCTCATTGACATGAAGATCTCTGTGCTATATTACTAGTAGTTACATTCTTCACATTATGGATCATTGTCACCTGTTCTGGGACAGGAAGAAAAAGAGACTGGTAGGGAGTAGAATAAACTCTAAACATTCTCATGACTTAGGGTATCAGGGTTTCTGAACCCACCTAACCTTCCCAGTTTTTGTCCAGTAACACAATTCCTCTTTCCCCAGAACACAATCTAAAATATATGCAGAGACTGTATGTTAACCTACTTAAGAGAGAAGGTGAATAGATTGTCAAGTGTTTTTGCATTATTTTATGGACTGCATTAGATTTAAACCTAAGATGAGTTTGACAAGAAGCTAGAAGTGAGATTATTTGAACTTCTTTGATATCTGTCCCGTGTAATTCCTTTTGTCATGAGTCATTCTTGAAAACACATTTCAACTCTTCTACTTCAATATCTAAAATGTTACAAAATTTTATTGTTTCCACACACAAGATTTTTATAAGGTCTGAGTCCTGGCTGTGATATAAAATAAATTTTATTCTTGCTCAGAATTGTTATGATGATACATCCTAAATTAGATCTATGGCTTTGGGGACAGGTCATTTGGCAAAGTCCTTGCTTTGAAAATTGAAGACTTGAAAAAATAGAGATGATTTGTAGTCATCTTATTGGGAAGGTTTTACTGTAGATACCTGTTGCATATTGGCTGCTCATCTAGCGTCCTCAATAATTTCCAGCCAGTGAGAGTAGTCGTTCCTAAAATTTGAATTGTTTGGCACATGAAGAATTCTAGGTGAGTTTATAATGAACTGTATAAACATAAGTGCAGAAATGTGAACATGCATTCTTACAAATACATAAACTTATATAAATATGAACAAAGGAAATATACTGTGTTATGATTTGGGCAATGGTGACATAAATCATACCTTTGTAAATATTTTATACACCTCATAATCAGTAAGAAAAGCTCTTTGAAAATCACACTGTGGAAAGTAATAGAAGAACTGGATTGACCAAAATTACATAGATTTTATGGCCTTCACTGAGCAATGTCTTCTTGTGACAGGGTGTACCTAGAAGGATAATTTACTTAAATGGGAAATCAACAGACAAAGAAATGTGCCAAAATAATGGTAATAGTATTACAGTTATAATTAAAAAGAGATCATCTACATAAATCATCTACATTTAAACAAATTCCAATATTTCTCCTAACTAGTTCTTATGCTTTGCTGCAAAATAAACCTCACCCTAAACATTCTGTATTACTTAGCTGAATTCTTTCCTATGAGAGAAGAAAACTGATGAAAGCAATGAACTATTTTCAATATACACTACACATCCCAATGCTCTCATCTTCATAATAAACACTTCCCCTCCCCTGCCTATCCTTAGTTCAATATCTGTGCAAGGTCATGAGTGTATATGATCCATTTCATAATCAATCTGAGGCATAATAATGCTCCATGATAACGTATAGAACTAAGTTTTACATGAGGGATGTTCAACAGAGAATCATTTTTCCTAGATTAACCTCAGAAATGGTACTCTTTTATGAAAGATGATATATGGGGATTTGAGTAAATGTTCTATAAGATGGAGCCACATCTGAGAAACAGTCATTGTTGAAATGTTGCAGGTGCTGACAAAATGGAAGTTAACTTCTCCATCCCTCAGAATGGATCAGAAATGGTGTTTTATGATTCTACCACCTCCAAAGTTATATGGATCTTCTTAGTTGTGGTACTCTCTATGATCTTTGTCCTTGGTGTACTAGGTAATGGGCTTGTGATTTATGTGGCTGGGTTCCAGATGATACATACTGTGACAACAATCTGTTATCTTAACTTGGCTTTGGCTGACTTCTCTTACATGGCAAGTCTACCATTTCAGATTACCTCAATTGTCATGAATGGAGAATGGCTTTTTGGTTGGTTCCTTTGCAAATTTGTTCACATGATTACAAACATAAACCTTTTTCTAAGTATCTTCCTGATTACTTTCATTGCCATGGATCGCTGCATTTGTGTCCTGCACCCAGTATGGGCTCAGAATCATCGAACTGTAAATGTGGCAAGGAAAGTGATTGTTGTAGCTTGGATACTTGTTCTGCTGCTTATATTTCCACATTCTGTCTTTGTGACTACAGTGAGAGATGAAAGAGGGAAAGTTCACTGTACAAGTAATTTTGAATCCTGGGTTGCAACCCCTGAGGAGCAGATAATGGTGTCCATGACTGTGAGTTTAATTTCTATAACCATCAATTTCATTATTGGCTTCATCATACCCATGATCTTCATTGTCATTTGTTATGGACTCATGGCTGCCAAGATAGGCAGAAGAGGCTTTGTGAATTCCAGTCGTCCCTTGCGTGTCCTCACTGCAGTAGCATTTTCTTTTTTTGTCTGCTGGTTCCCTTTTCAATTGATTTTTCTTTTAAGCAATATTGGGAACAAGAAGACACTGAATAATATTCATGTTTGGGTAAACCCAGCAAGTACTCTGGCCTCGTTCAACAGTTGTCTCAACCCAATACTCTATGTATTCCTAGGTCAGCAATTCAAAAAGAGACTAATTTATTCCCTATCAGCTAGTCTAGAAAGGGCCCTGAGGGAAGATTCAGGCCTTAACAGTGACAAAGTCAGAAACTTGTCTTCGCATAAGCAAAACTTCTAGGCATTGAAAGTGGAAGGAAATGTTTTCTATGCTACCCTACTCTCGCTTTCTCTCTCATCCTACTTTGAGTAAGATTTTTGAGTTTTAATCTAGAAGTATAGAAGAAATACTTCTTTGTCCTCTGATATGGAAGAAAAATAAAAATGAAAACAAATATCACTGTTGTTTTAGGATTGTTTTAACTGATTCCAGAGCATGGACTATTACTAAGGTGGCACAACAGTACAAGACACAAAACAAGACTATAGTTATTACATCAGTTGAGGTGGAAAATCTTCCCTATTGTGTGCAGGAGCAATCTTTAGGCAGAGGACCCATCATAGATTTTATATATAAGAGTTCAACATGGTATCTGACTTCTATAACACATTGTTTACAATGATTTCTGGTTTTGAGTGTAGAGAAAATGTGGCAACCTATTTTAAACTTCTACTGTCCTGACTTGCCTACATTATAGACTATAAAATATAACTTCTAGTTAAAAACATTCCTTTATCCTTTAAGTTACATTTGTAAGGGTATTTTATATTTTCATAGCAGGAAAGACATCTCAAAGTAATTCGTATTGAGATCGTGTTTTTGCTGGGACAAATCTGTCCTTGGTGTGTTAAATATAGCTTTTATCCATTTCTAATGTTTTTGGAGGAAGGTTAAACCCTTTAGAAACATGTGATAGAAAAAATGAAAATCAATAAATGGTTTAAATGATGAGAGTAATAGAAAATAGATCAAATTAAAGTGAGGTAATACCATGAGTATAAGCACAGATATGGTGGGTAGATTTGAACACAATGAAGGCTACATGAAAACTCCATGCACACACATAACTTATAATAAAGTTGAAATATTTTAAAGGTATATTCTGTATATTTCTGTTCCTATAATCATAAGTATCTAAAGAAACATTTCTTACAGCAGAGTGGGATACTAATTGTTGATATGTTGCTTATTTGTGCTCCTGAAAACAGCCCAGGCTATTATTTTTGCCCTTATTTGTGCAGTATGATAACTTCTAATGGCTGAAGGCAACATAAATCGTTGTTGCAAGATACAGAAAAATCAATATGGACATGAACTGAAAATGACTTAACTCCTAGCTAGTTCTTGTAGATCCAGAGGATCCTATGGAGATTTTCAGGAGAAGAAAGATACCAACCACACTACTCTGAAGTGAGAACTAGGACGTCCATGGTCAAAATCTAGACAATATATGCCATTGCATGCTATAGTGCCATGGATATTCTAAGTTACAATCCACTCTCTAATTGATTATGAGGGCAATCTTATGGGAAGGAATCTGTGTATGATACTGTAAGCTCAATCAATATATATGGGTGATGATTAAACAGGCACACTCATGAAACTTACTACTTTTATTTATATGAATAAATAGCAACAAACTACACTCTACGTATCTATGCAAACAAAAATGCCACTGTCAGGCTTATTTATAGATGCCCTTCTTTGCAATGAACAGCAGTACTCAGAGACTGATATCTGCTCATAAGATTGAGAATAAGTGATTGTTGGTGACTCAGTTTGAAACAAGACATTAATACTACTTCTTTTAAGTATTAGAGACTGTAGAATAATGAATGAAAGAACATTAGACATCAGGAGATGAGGTAGATAGAAGAGTTATAACATTCCCAATTTGTGTCTTTAATGGGATAGTGTTAAAAAGAAGAGACAAATTTGACCAAGCTGCCTGAGAACTGGAACCATGAAATAATGGGTTAAACTTTGTCTCTTGGCCTCATTCAGCTGATGGAAACCCACTGATATGCAATTGGGATTTGGGCATAATGAGACAGTGAAAGCCCTCTAAAGATGAAATATTAGAACTGTACCTTATATCTCTGGGTTTTTATAGTTTCTGTCAATTTCACACAAATTTAGACATAGCTGAAGAAAAATCCCTACTAAGTAATTATCTTAATAAAATAGTCCCATTAATATTGTGGTTGGGAAAATTTTATTGCTATTTGATTAATGATGATCCAGCCCACAGTCGATTGTAGTATTTTTCAACATTGGTCAAAGGCTATATAAAAAATGTATCAAGAAATACAGAGGATAGAAACAATTAAAGAACAATCTCTTGGGATCATGATTTCAGCTTCCAGATCCTGTATTCAGATCTTGCCTTTGTTTCCTCAAATGAAGGAATATATCCTGTGTGGTACTGTGAATGAAAGTATCCCCCATAATATCTTATGTCTGAAAGTTTATTTACTAGATGTGTGATTGTTTTGAAAGATTAGAACTATTAGAATGTGAGGTCTTGAAGTGTAGGTATGGACTTCTAGGAAGTGTGTCCTTGAGAGTGGGCTTTCATATACAAAAGTCTTTGTTCTACCCAGTCTTTCTCTATCTGACTGAGGATCAGGAGGCAAGTTTTGAGCTATTGCTACAGTACCAGTTTGAGTGCTAACTATTCCTAACTGTTATGATTATAAACTAAGCCTCTAACCCTTTAAGCAAGCCAACAATTAAATGATTTGGAAGAATCATATTGCCTTGTTTTTCCTTTGTCTTGATGTTGAGGTTTCTTCAGCTGGAGAAATGCATATGTGTGTGTGTGTGTGTACTGCCCACAGGTTATCAATGGGAAGGGTTTAACACAAGGTAACATGAAATCAGTTTCCTGTATTAGAGTTTTGTGGGTTCTCGTTCTGGAGGGTGTCCTGTGGGGACAATTTAAGAAGGCCGCTACAGCAGCGCAAGCCCCGGAGGGGCTTCTGCCGTCATGGCGGGTCCCACATTCGGGGGAGAAATCCTATGGTTCCAGCGGCCTGAGGACCTTGTCGGTGGCAGGCCCCAGTAACACGAGGAAGTCCTTGATTCCAAAAGGTTTATTGTCATGGCGGATAATAGATGGATCTAGGAGTACCCCCAAAAACTCAGGGCAGTCCCGAGTTATATAGGGAGGGAGAAAGGGGGAGGATTTTCGGAGGATCTGTGGGAGGCATGTTTAATTTGCTCTGCCCTCTGGCCTTCATTAGTGCATAAATCCCTAGGGCCTGAGGCCTATAGCCTGGCCTATGTGACTCTATGGAGACCGTGACTGCTTTTCAGGATCCTGGATAATGGGGGGGACTGAACTCCTGCCGGTTCTCATGCAGAATTCCATGCAGAATCTCAGGATTCTAGGCACCTGCTCAACCATGACCCAGGATACCCTTACATAGTCCCACAGTGTCCCACAAAGATCTCTGGCCCAGCCAGGTGTGGGGGTTTGGGCCAAGGGGATAGAGTGTGAGCAGAGAGGGGGAGTCACCTCTGCTCCTGTTGCCTTCGCTCGAATCTCCACTGTTGCCTCCCAGTTACTCCCAGGTGCTACGCCTGTCTCTCTGTCTTGAGAGGTGCTTCAGAAGAGCAGATCTCTTCCCAAGTGTTACAGCTCTTGTGACAGAAACTCTTGGACAATGGGATGATTCTCACACACCTTTACTTCACCCAAATAATGTTCTTACATACAGTTTTGGGATGGGTTAGGGTCTAAAAGCAGATATCCCCTATTGGGTTGGTCTGAGAGTATGGGGATACCTCATCTACATGTGGAAGAGCCTGAGGCACTATTCCTCATGACTGATGGCCATAGACCTCTCTGTGGGAGGTGCTGTGAAGGGATGAAGCTAAATGAAAGGAACCATTGCCCAGGAGCAGACCCGAACACTTGCTGTCCAATTAGGGTCTGGGGTTCAAGGCCTCTGCTGGACCAGGCACTGAGCTGTCTCTCATAGCCCACTGCCCCACAACTCCACCTTTTTCTTTTATAAAGTAGAGGTGTCATCAGAATAAGTGTCCCCTATATTGAGAACAATTTGATACTGAACCAAGACCTGATTGGTAGTTACCTTTGCAATGCTACTTATCTGTTGCTTTTGAAATTTTATGTCAGGGTGCCAAGAGAAGTAAGGCTTCAATGACTAGTATGGGGCCAAGGAGGGGAAGAATCCAAGCCATCAAGGAGTTAGAGTATCAAGGGGTAGGGGTGTTAGGAATATAGTGAGCCCAGAGTTTCCTCCAGAGCTCTTTGGGCATTTGTACATCTTATTCTACCAGCCTAGATTCAGTGACATAGAAGCAACATTCCTCACCCAGAAAAAAAGAAGTCCCTCCCTTGTTCAGCAGTCAACAAGTCCAGAACCCTCCAGTTTTGGAGAGCAACTCCTGCTAAAGAGGTTATCTGGCATTGAAGAGATTCAAGGCTCTCTATAGTACAAGCCATTGCCTGGTCAAGCTTGTCCTAGATGTCACTAGCCAGATGTTGTGTTTGGACAAGGGCTGCTCCAGCAGTTTCAGTAGCACCAAGTGAAACAGCAAGGCCTACTCCAGTGAGTTTTGGGAGGAAGATCTCTCTCTTCTTTCAGCTTCATGTCATCTGCAAGGTAAGTTCTTCAGGTTCATAGAGATAAATCTGGGAGACAACAGTCACAGGGGCACAGCAGCCCTGAAAATGAGGGTTGATACAGGTACCTATAGTGCCTTTGCACAAGAGGAGGGCAGGAGGGTTATCACATACTGATTTGGTAATGGTGATGTCATAGGCACATGTGAAATGGGGTTTTGAGGAGGGCCCTACAAGGCAAAGAAGTGGGGGTAGGTCAAGAGAGGATTGTCCTGTGCTTTCTTCATGGGCAGGGGTCCATGTATGTCATAAAGGGAAAATTAATGGGAACAGTTGTTAATAATGGTCAGGAGAGAGAGGCAAAGAAAAAGCATTGGGAGGAATTGGGGTGGGTCATTAAGGGAAGGAGGTCCACTGCATACTGGATATACTGTAGCCAGGAGAGGGTAGCTTATAGTTATGCCTGAGACTGGTTTTCCTGTTGGATAATATTAGCATGGGTAAAGGCTGATTTGGGAGCAGGGAGAAGTTCATGGGAGATATGTAGATCAGCTATAGTGTATCTGGCATAGCTTTTGGGGTGGAGTTTACCCATGACTCCAGTTTGACAATGTTCATTCCATGGATTGCTTATACAAAGCTCAAAATGAGTTTTAAGGTTGGTGAGCATGGTGCCACCATGACTGGTGGATTCCACTCAGCAGCTCCAATATCTGTAACCTCCATATGTGGAGACCTCCTGGAGACGTTCACCTGTGTTTCAGTAAGGAAAGCGGAGAAAGGGCTGGAGATTGTGGAGATGGATTCCGGGTGTAGGGGGATCTCAATCCTGATTCAACATCCTTCAATTGGGCAGCCCTGGGTTCCTATAACTGTGTTGTGTCTGTTGTAGGTTTAACTAGCATAGAATCTCCAGTGGTAGGTGTTGGGAAGGCTAGGAAAAGGCTGAGAGGTAGCAGAGTTAGCATGAAGGATGAAAAAAACAGCCAAGAGAATAGAGGAGAGGGGGGCTTGTGTAGGGCACATGGCCTGAGCAGCTGTCATCAGGTCATGAATGTCCTTCCAGGAGGCGTGGTGTCTCCTCAGCCTTTCCTTCCCCCTCCTTAGTTCTTGATCTGTCAGTGAGATGTGAGCCATCTTCTTGGTTGGTAGGGTTGTGTCGGACATTTCAGGCAGGGTCTCAGATGAGCTTAGGCTGGTCCTGTGGAAAAACACAAACAAAACCCCTCCTGGTTGTAAGGAAACTGAAGAAATGGTCAAAAAGGAACCAGCACAACTTGAGATTCATTCCATGAACAGGCACAAAACCCTGACACTATTATGGACACAATTTTATGCTTGAAGACAGAAGCCTGATAAGCCTGGTTGGAGTCCCCAGGTACATATGAAGCAAAAGGCTGCCTTGTCTGACCTCAGTGAGAGAAAAGGAGCCTAATTTTGATTTGATGCCCCAGGGAAGTGGGATACCTAAGACAGGGGGAGCACCATCTCAAATGGGAAGGGGAAAGGGAATGAGGTGAAGAAATCTGTTAGGGGAGAAAAACAGGGGAGTACTTTTGTGATTTAAATTAATAAAATAATTAATAAAAATTAAAAAAAACAGAAATAATCTAGAGGCATGTTTTCCTTAGGCATCACAGCCTATTATCAGCTTCATAGCTATTGAGAGGGGCATAGACATATATAAAAACTCCAGGCTAGGATAGTAAGCTTGCCATGTCCCAAGTAGTGTATTATCAACTTTAATGGCCAAAGTTCCAATTGTCATTGAGCCAAAGAAAAACTTTTCGGCTAATGCTGCTGTCATTATTTTTCAGTTTTGGGTATAATAGAATGATTTTTTTATCATGGTAAAATTTCTTGATTTGTGTAATATTGGTCTTATGTTGTTCCTTGATCATTAGACACACAGGTGGCCCTTGACAAGATAACTTATATAAGAAATAGAGATCCTGATATACTGAACTTTTTTGGTTTGTTTTTATTATTCCTTCAGACTCTTCTTTTTTAATTGTATATTTTATTTATTTACATTTAAAATGTTTTCTCTTTTCCTTGTTTCCCCTCTTCAAACCCCCTATTTCATCCCCCTCTTTGGTTGATGGTTTAGTCCCTGGAATTTCTAGGGTGTTTGGTTAGTTGGTATTGTTGCTCTTCCAATTGGGTTGCAAACCCCTTCATCACCTTCACTCCTTTCTTAACTTCCCCATTGAGGACCCCATGCTCAGATAGCTGTGAGCATCCTCATCTGTATTTGACAGGCTGTGGCAGGGCCTCTCAGGAGACAGCTATATCAGGCTCCTGTCAGCAAGCACTTCTTGGCATCAGCAATGGTGTTTGGGTTTGATGTCTATATCAGGGATGGATTCCCAGATGAGGCAGTCTCTGGATGATAATCTTCAGTCTCTGCTCCATATTTTGTCCACATTTTTCCTTTATACAGGAGGAATTCTGGGTTAATGTTTGGGAGATGAATATGTGGCCCCTGTCCCACAAACAGGGGCCTTACTTAATCTCAGGATATGGTGTCTACATGTTCTCCTTCTCCTCTTTTGAGAATTTCAGCTAATACCATCTCCATTGTGTCCTGAGAGCCTCTTGCTTTCCTGGGCTCTGGCATTTTCTGGTAACTACCACCAGTTCCCCATCCCCCATTGCTACACTCCTCTATTCAATTTCCTGACTTTCTCTCTAATATCCCTGTCACCTCTCATACTTGATCATGCCTCCCTTTCCCCTCCCCCTTCTTTCTTCTTCCCAATTCCTTCCCATGCTCTACCTTCTAGAAGCATTTTGTTCCTTCTTCTAATAGAGACTGAAGCATCCACAGTTTGGTCTTTCTTCTTTTCGATCTTCATATGGTCTGTGAGTTGTGTAATGGTTATTCTGAGCTTTTGGCCTAGTATCCACTTATCAGTGAGTATGTACCATGTATCTTTTTTGTGACTTGGTTACTTCACTCAGAATAATATTTTCTAGTTCAATCCATTTGCCTGCATATTTCATGAAGCCATTGTTTTTAAGAGCTTTAGTAGTATTCCATTGTGTAAATGTTCCACATTTTCTATATCCATTTCTCTTTTGAGGGACATCTGGGTTGTTTCCAGCTTCTGGATGTTATAAACACAGCAGAGCATGTGTCCTGGTTATATGTTGGAGCATCATTTCGGTATAGGCCCAGGAGTAGTATAGCTGGGTCCTCAGGTAGGACTATATCCAGTTTTCTGAGGAACCACCAGACTGATTCTCAGACTGTTTGTACCAGATTTCAATCCCATCAGCAATGAAGGAGTGTTTCTTTTTCTTCAAATTCTTGCAAGCTTCTGCTGAGTTTTTGATCTGAGCTATTCTAATGGTGTGAGAAAGAATCTGAGGGTCATTTTGATTTGCATTTCCCTGATGACTAAAGATAATGAGCATTTCTTTAGGTGCTTCTTGGCCTCATTTTTAAAAATATGGCTATTGGTTCTCTGGAGTCTATCTTCTTGAATCCTTTCTATATATTGGATATTAGCCCTCTATCAGATGAATGATAAGTAAAGATCTTTTCCACAAAAGTTGATTGCAGTATTCTCCTGTTAACCTTGTCCTTTGCCTTACAGAAGTTTTGCAATTTTATGAGGTCCCATTTGCCAATTGTTTATCTTAGAGCATAATCCTTTGGTGTTCTTTTCAGGAAAATTTCCCCTATGCCTGTGTGTTCAAGGCTCTTCCTCATTTTCTCTTCTATTAGACTGAGTGCATCTAGGTTTAAGTGGAGGTCCTTGATCTACCTGGACTTGAGGTTTGTAAAAGGAGATAAGAATTAATCAACTTGAATTCTTCTATGTTCAGATCAACAGCTGAACCAGCACCATTTGCTGATACTGCTTTCTTTTTTCCACTGGATGGTTTTACATTTCTGGGTCTTCAATTCTATTCCATTGATCTATCTGCTTGTCTCTATTCCTATACCATGCAGTTTTTATCAGTACTGTAATACAGCTTGAGATCAGGGAGGCAGATTTCCCCAGAAGTTCTTTTATTGTTGAGAATAGTTTATAGTGCCTTTGTTGTTGCTGTTGTTGTTATTTCAAATGAATATGGAAATCGCTCTTTCTAATTTTTGAAGAATTGAGTAGTAATTTTGATGGGGATTGGATTGATTCTGTAGATCGCTTTCAGCAAGATGGCCATTTTTACTATTTTAATCCTGCCAATATATTAGCATAGGAAATTTTTCCATCTTCTGATATCTCCTTTGGATTCTTTCTTTAAGGATTTGAAGTTTTTGTCATACAGGTCTTTCACTTGCTTGGTTAGAGTTACACCAAGATACTTTATATTATTTGTGATTATTGTGAAGGGTGTTCTTTCCCTAATTTCTTTCTCAACCCATTTATTCTTTGATTAAAGGAAGGCTACTGATCTGTTTTAGTTAATTTTATATCTAGCCATTTTGCTAAAGTCTTTATCAGGTATAGGAGTTCTCTGGTAGAATTTTTGGGGTCACTTAAATATACTATAATATTATTTGGAAATAGTGATATTTTGACTTCTTCCTTTCCAATTTATATCCCTTTGACATCCTTTTGTTGTATAATTCTTCTGGATGTGGCTTCAAAAAGTATATTTAATAGTTAGGCCCATAGTGGACAGCCTTGTTTAGTCCTTAATTTTAGTGGGATTGCTTCAAGTTTCTCTCCATTTAGTTTTATGTTAGCTACTGGTTAGCTGTATATTGCTTTTACTATGTTTAGGTATGGACCTTGAATTTCTGGTCTTTTTAAAATTTTCAGCATGAATGAGTGATAAATTTTGTCAAATGAATTCTCGGCGTATAATGAGATGGTAATGTTTTTCATTGAGTTTGTTTATTAAGTGAATTATGCTGTTAGATTTCCTTATATCAAACCATCCCTGTATCACTGAGATGAAGCCTACTTAATCAGATTTAATGATTATTTTGATGTGTTCTTGGATTTGGTTTCCTAGAATTTTATTGGGAAGTTTTGCATTGATATTCATCAGGTAAATTGTTCTGAAGTTATTTTTCGTTATTGGGTCTTTGTGTGGTTTTGGTGTCAGTGTAACAATGGGTTCATAGAACAAATTGGACAGTGTTCCTTCTGTGTTTACTGTGTGGAATAGTTTGAAGAGTATTGGTATTAGGTCTTCATTGAAGATTTGATAGAATTCTGCACTAAACCCATCTGGCACTAGAATTATTTTTTTGTTTGTTTGGGAGATTTTTAATGACTATTTCTATTATTTTAGGGGATATAGGATGATTTAGATGGTTTATGTGATCCTGACTTAATACCCAAACCTGTTATCTGTCTAAAAAATTGTCTATTTCATAAAGATTTTGCAGTTTTGTTGATTACAGGGTTTTATAGTAGGATATGATAATTTTTTAATTTCCTCAGTCTTTGTTTTTATGTCTCTCTTTTCATTTCTGATTTTGTTACTTTCTTTTACCCTCTCTGTGCTCTCATGTGCCCTCTCCCCAGCCTTGAACAGGTCAGAAAGACCTTGTTTATTACAATATACCTAATAATAGGACTTAGGTGGAGTTACCCACCTTGGCTGCACAGTACAACCTCCTTCAGGAACTTAGAAGAATAGACTGCCCTCTGAGCTTGCCTTAAGACATAATCAGGCTGAAACAAAGGGTGGATTCTCCAGCCCATCTCCAGCTGAAACAGAGGATGGCTTCAGTGGTACTTTTCCTTTAAACAGAAGAGCTGAATATTAAACTTCGAGCCTTGATCAGAAAACTTTGTCTTGGGTTCATGTTTCTCTCATCTCTCAGTCTCCCTTTTTTATTCCAGCCCCCTTTCCAGGTGAACTCAGTCTGCCCATGGCCACAGGCCATATAGCCACTACACGTGACACTGGACCGAGGGCCTGAAAATGGGAGACCTACTGAGAAACAGTGTCTTAGGTGGAACTCCACTGAAAATGGAAGAAGAAGAGTATCCTGCACTTGATAATCAATGAATAGCATTGATGCTAGGGCTAGTTACTTTTTCGAGGCTGTGTTTACAGAAAGTGTGTTTAAGGGGATTGGTCTAGGTTGACTAGGTATTGACCTGATGCCAACTTTACCTAGAGGGTTACAGCAAAACATGGAACAGTAGAATTCTAAATAGGCATTCATCCACAGCCTAAGAGCTAACTCAGGTGAGAGGAGCAGGATTAGAAGGAATTGGAAATTAAAAAAGCAGGACACTGAGGAGTTACTATCAATAGCTGCTACTACACCTCCTAAAGAAAGAGATGAAGAGTGAGACCTTGAATACAAGAGAGAGAAAAGGTTTCAGAAAAGCAGCTGTCCTTTCTCTGGGCTGTGTCAGCAAAAGAGAAGGAAAAGGCTATTTCAGAGCTCTCCTAGGGACAGGAGAAAATCAGGATATCCTGCTTTGTCTCTGGCTCCTACTGGAGTAATCCTTAGTTCTGCTTTCTTTGTCTATTGTATGGCCTTGGAGCGCTAATCTGTCCACGTGTGTCAATTGTCTGTTTCTGTTTTGTTGTTTGAATGATTGGTGTTATATGTTGCATGTTCTAAAGAAAAAAAATTGGTTAAAACTGATAGGCATCTACCCCTTGTTTTAGGTTAGCTGTTTTTAAAGGCTGTCTTAGTGTGCACAGGAGAAGCTGATAAGTTATCCTATACTTGTAGCTAGGAGTCAAGGTGGAGAAGCCTTAACAGGAACTTATTGTCTGCATAAGTTGCTCTTAAAGGTACCAGCAGATTTTTGGCTTCTATGATAAGGAAGCTGATAGTTGCTTTTCCTAAAAAATCTCTGTGACAGTGTTTATTGGGTTCAACAAGTGACAAATTTCTTTTCTCTTGAAGTTACAGCTAGAAAAAGCAAGAAAATTTTGTTTAGTCTAAATATATAAGATGCGTAGCTACTTCATTTTTGTTTCTGACTGGTTTTAAAAGTATAAATATGTTCTGCATATTTTGGTTACAGATTATTAGTCTATAAGTTATTGAGTATGATTAAAAATTTGCAACTTTTGTAACAGAAAGTTGGCTTAAAACTGGTAACTCATGGTTGGAGTGTAAGGGTAAAAATTAAAACAGCTCAGCAGAGACCACAAACAACTT